>NC_134570.1:52621362-52886362 GCF_050947875.1 Dermacentor variabilis | reverse complement strand
ATTTGGCGCCAAGCAAGCCCTCTTTCAGCAACCGAACTGCGCAGTAAAAACAAACAAACAAAACAAATAAATACGTACGTAACTCACTAGCATGTTGCACATGGATCGGGATGAAAGCGCTATATACCCTACCTTTCTCTTCAATCTCGAAAATGAAGCCATGCTTAAGATTTCGCTGCCGTGTACTCTCCACTTCACGCGATCTTGTCATAGCATCGCGGTGAAGTCGGGACACTGCGAAAATTTCAGGACGCCTTTCGTACTGTAAAATTCGTTTACATTACGTTTGTTACCTCCACCACAACACTCGCTAACGCAATGTTTGCTGTCAAGAATGCGTCGTTAGTCTTACCTGCACTGAATCATCGCCGTAGCTGACAAATAAAATGGTAATAACGAAGTGCGCTGCACGCTTTCGTCGCAGAAAATGCGAACTTTCCAACTTAGGGGAAACGTAAAGGTAGAAAATGCACGACAGGATTCTCGCCCTATAAATTCCTCGACCGGATGCTGTGCTAAAGCAACACGACCTAAACAGGCTTATAAATGCAATACGTGGAACTTTGTGAGCGGTAAACATTTCATTCCAAGTCGACGCCCACAAAAAAAAAAGAAAAAAAAACCAAACACGCGCGCTGTAAGCACACTCATTCGCGTGAACAGACACGCATTTTCAAAACACCACTAACAATTAGCACGCACACACGCTTTCGCGCACTCCTGCATGATAACTCATGATACACGGCCTCGAGATCATTTTAATATAACCTGTGAATAGATCGTGTTTCCTTAAACCCTTCGCGCCGCAAGAGACGTCTACTCACACTCACGTTATAGTGATGATGATTCTTAACCGTGGCATGAGCCCACATTTGGGGGTGGGCCGAGAATCGTGTGGCTCTAGGAGGAAACGCCACGATAAGGATATGTGAAAGACGAAACGAGCACGTACAGAAACGTGAAACTTGGCACGAAAGAATGGCGTGTAGCTGAGTAGTCAGACCCGATGAGCGCGCAGCAATTTAATGAGATAGAAATAAGATTCATCGAGCGGTCCAAATCGCAAATGATTCTGAACGAATGCAATGGGAAGAAAGTGGGGCTGGACTCGGCAAACATTTCGTTGCTCGAAGGAAATCGCGCCAAACAGATGCGCTTTCCCTCGCACTCCTCTTCTTGCTTATTCCACGCTTTGTGACGCACCGCCGTTCTTATCCAACAGGCGTTCGCTAGTCTATTGGAGCGGCAAGTGAGGCAAGCGGGCGCCGAGCCCACTCACGGGGTGGGGGGGGGTGGGGGGGGGATCATAAACAACGTTAATGCCAGTCCGTCTCCGTTGCGCACTGCCGTCATCTGTCACTCCAGCGGGTGTTTCCAAGAGGTCCTTGTCTCTTTATGACACATTTGAAGCCCACTTTCCTCCTTCCTTAACGACGTCTCCTCTTTTGGAGCGGTTACAGATTCGTACGAGCTCTCTGCGTGCGCCCACGCGCGTGAGTGGTCCAGGCGGAACGCCACCTTGCAGGCGGCGTGTAGAAACACGCTCAGTCGTTCGAGCAGCAAAAGTACAGGAGATGAAGAAACGAAGGAAGTACGATTATGGGGGCGCACATTGTTCATGCAAAAATTATGCAGTATAGTGCGCGTGCGTGTGTCTGTGAGTATGTGTGTTTGTGTGCGCGTGTGCGTGTGTTATTATGTGTGTGTGTGAGTGCGTGTATGTGTGTGTGTCTATGTGTGTACACATGACATTAAGCACGCATGCCGCAAATCACCATTCCACTGCCACGATGATTTGTTGCTGGAGATGCGAAACGCATATTCAGCTTGCTAATGCCGCAAGAAAAGTTATAATAATGATACGTTGTCATAGGCGTTCCCTGGTGCATTTGAATTCGGCGTCCGTTCCGTGCGCGAAATACTTCCCTCTTTTCCTTTCCCTTCCCCGTCTTTCTGATTCGTGGTTTCCTCCCACCCCGTCCAACGATCGAGACTTCGCTATAGGTTTTCTCGCATTCGGCGGAGAGGCGACGGCCGGCGGTGTCGTGGAACACACGCGTATACGCAAACCGCACGTATAACGGCATATAAGCATACACGACTCGACGCGGCGCCACGTTTGTTGGCGCGCGTCCAACATGCAGATGCGGCGTCCGCGGCGAAAGATCCTCTCGCCTCCGCAGGGGCGCACACAAAGACGTCGAACTTGCGGTCCTCGTCGCCGCTCTGGATCGAGCCTTCCCCGACAAAACCGCGCGACCAAAGCTTCCTTCTTGCTTCCGTTCTTTCTTTCTTTCTTTCTTTCTTCCTTTCTTTCTTTCTTTCTCTCTTTCTTTCTTTCTTTCTTTCTTTCTTTCTTTCTTTCTTTCTTTCTTTCGACGCGGTTAAGGTAACGACATTTTCAGTAAGATAGTTACTGTGTCCCTTTTCTTTCTCGATTATGGACTCTTCTTCCTCTCTTTTCTTGATTCATTCGTTCTCTACTTTCTTTTCGCTTTCTTTCTCGATTCATTCCTGCTATCTTTTCTTCCCCTGTTGGTAACGTGACGACACTTCTAGTGGGGTACTTATTACGCGCTCTTCCTAATAACTACAAGATCTCTCGTTCAACGGAACACTTGTTTCACCTTCCCACTCCCCAATAATTTATTCCCTCTCCCTTTCTTAATCTTTCTCGCCTCTTGCTTCTATTTACGTTTCATGTTCTTCCATCTTTCTTTCATTTCTCACTGCTTCTTTTTCCTTTCCTTCTTTCCTATACTTTTTCTGCAACCCAGGCAGTTCACGGGGGCAACATTTCAGCGAGACAATCACCACTCCTTCCCGCTTTATACAATATTATTCTCTCTCTCTCTCTTTCTCATACATTCTTTCTTTATTCCATTCCGCGTTCCCTTCTTCTCGTCATGTTATTTTTGATTCCTTGGTTCCTTCACACGTTGTCCTTTCACACGTCATTCCTTCCTTCTTTCAGTTCTTCATTTTTGTTTCATTTCTTTTCTCCGCTCCCCCCCCCCCTCATACACATCCTCCCTTTCTTTTTCCTTCTCTGTATCGCAGCGGATCGAGGACAGCGCAGCCGTGCACGCATTTCCAAGGCGCCATTTCCAAATTCCTCCGCAGCGCTTTTGCGACACCGCCACCGAACTATAAAGGCGCGGCATCGAACGAGATTCGAAACGCGCGCAGTCTTGGGTATGTTTCGATAAAAGAGGTATTTGAATAAAGAAAAAAAAAAGCGCCTTGTTATTCGCACGTGGCTGAAGGCGTAGCTGAAGCGTAAGCGAAGTTGTCTTTTTTTTTTCCTCCTAACAGACGCGCTTCCTGCGGCACGCGGCAACCAAGCCGCCGTATATACAGCAGCCGAATTTGCGACATCGCCGCGAGCTGAAGAAGCGTTTGTGACAGTTTAACGGGAACGCGGTTTCAAAAAGTTATCGCAAGTGTCCGTAGGTGCCGCTTTTTAAATTATTTTGTTCGCCACGGTCCTCAAAAGCCGCGTGCTTACGTCAGTATATACGCAAAGAGCAACGATGTTGGGTTGGGCGTAAAAGGTCGCGAACCGAGACGCGAGCAGAAGGCGCGGACACTTACTTGCCTAGTAGCTGCGAACGCTTGCCACGATCACCTAGCGACTATGGCATTCTGCTGCTGACCACGATGTCGCGGGTTCGAATCTCCGCAGCTGCATTCTGGTTGGAGCTGATCACACATACACACACAAAAATAACGGTGATGTGCTTGAATTTATATAATTCGATAAAGAACCCCCGCTGGTTAAAATCAATCGGGGGCCCCTCCCTTGCGACATCAAGTAGCCACAGTGTATCTTCGGAACTTGCCGATCAATCAATCAACCAATCAATTAAGCAATCACTCAATTATATTGGCGGCGCAGGACATAGGAAGAAACGCCATAAGTTGAAACACTGCGAGACGATTCCGAGTGTTTTGTTTCTTTATGAGAACGCAGCGAAGTAGCATTGTATTCAAGATCAATTGAGTGAGCTAATTGGGTCATCGAACAATTACGTGCCAGTCTTCAAAGTAACTTTATGTAGTTACTTTTCCCCAGAATGAACTTTCAACTTTTTAACAAACAATTTCTTCTGGGCCTCCGAACATTGTTTAACTGAGCATTCAATTAGCCGACTCTTTACACACGTGTCGACCGTCAGCTTGCACTTAAATTGGCAGACAGCCCAGTTTTATATTTTTGTTTATTTATTGTATTACTTCATTGCCTTTAAGCTCTGTCACGGTTTCCTGCTTCCGCGCTTATATTGCCCGTTTCCTACACTTAAGCTGGGCACCTTTTTCTTTTCTTTTTTTGTGTTAGTGTAACATTTCAATTATGCCAAAGGACCGCAACATTGAAACACAAATTAGGTTTCTTTTTTTTTTCTTCGCGAATATTGAAAGCAGAAGACAGAAAAAAAAAGGCCCGTCGGATCGCATTGTTCTCGTTGCAGACAAATCAGTTCTTTTTTTTTCTGTTTTTGTCCGCGGCTCACGCACATTTTCTCAGTGATTTCTTTTTTCTTTCTCCACGACTCTCACAACTCAATTAGCCTCTGGCATTTCTCGGTGGAATAAAAAAAAAAGAAAGAAGGCTCCCAGATAAGAGGATGACCTGGGGGCTCGAACAAAAGGCCTGAAACGTGGCTCGCTGAAACCTGTGTTGCTCGGCACTGAATAGGATTGGCATGGCGCTGGGAGTGGAAGGGGGGCGGGGCGAGGGGACGCATTTTTCTTAATGCGGATTCGTTCACGCTGAACACGATGCGTGCTAACTCTCGGGGTTCTTACCTGTCTTATCTGTGCATACCTAGTTCATCTTTAGGTCCGAAACGGGCCGTGATAGCGGCTTACGTGTTGCGCAAACCTATGCGAAAAGTATCCGGCGCTGCGGCGCCAAAAAATGATGACTTGTGTCGCTCGCTCTATCTATTCGCTGAGCTGTGACTTTGAACAGGCGTCCTTCGACAGAAAAACCGCGGCTGTATCGTATACGCGGCTGAAATAAGGTGAAAGACGGTTATGACGTCATGGATTAAGCTTGCGTGGCGTCGTCTGCGTGCGCTAGTGGAGATTTAAAAGCGGCTTGGCTTGCGTCTCGATGATCACTTGCATACGAATCCTCGTTACCTTGGACAAAGAGCCGCTTGTAAAGTAACGTTGATCTCCAACTGGTTACATCCCACACACGTAGTTCATCTGCACTGTCACACACAAAAGATACATTGTAGTTGTTACACAACAGAGTATCCTGCTGTACTGACAAATACATGCCCTAGTTAAAAAAAAAAGAAATTGAGTTCTCCTATCATGTCTAATTGCCATCTGCATGTCCGTCACCCTTTCTTACGTGGTTGCAAGTGGCAAGAAGATAATTAAATTCTCTAAAACGAAAGGCAGCGACTGAACTGGTCTCGCTTTCGAAATCTTATTTTATTGCGATAGCAATTACATGGACACTCCAGGCGCATTTCTGCCGTCGCCGTCGCCGTGAGGTTTCGTATGAGCGAAAGCGTGTGAGGGTGAGCCGGCGAACGCGGTTCAATCTCGCGTGCGCTAACGAGGGACGCGGCCCGGACGCCTGCCTCCTTTGGCGAGCGAGGCAGGGGGGGGGGAGTTCCGGCGAGGGAGGAGGGGCCTTCTTCTACGGCGGCTGCTAGGGTGTCTCGATGTCCTCCTCGCCTGCCGCTTCGTGCAGAGTGGAGACAACCGCCGCGTCTGCAACGGCGTTGACCACGCGAATCGCGGACGCCATAGCAGAGGCCTTTGGCGGACGCCGTAGGGACGCGTTGCCGGCGCTCGTATGTCTTGACAGTGCCTCCTTTATTGGTCGTTGGTCTCGAAAGTGATCTGCGACGTGTCCAAAGTGCGCGCCCACGCGGGTCTCATCTTCAAAGCGATCTGCGATGTTTGCACAGTGCGCGCAGTGCCGGTAGCTTCGTATGCGCTGTGCTTTCGACGTTTCGTACGCGTTGAAGCGACAGATGCACGGAGGTCGATTGGCTCGCGGCTTCTGCCGCGATTCCTGACTCCAGCGTTTTCACAGACAGCTTCCGCTGCCATCGGGCGAGGTGTGTTCATGTTTACCTGTGCGCGCGTGACACCGTGCTGGTTAATTTAGTCAAAACACGTTGAAGGGCTAGTTTGTTTGAATCCATAATAGAATGTGTAAGCGCGACTGAACAAGGAGGTAGAAAGAAGTAGACACACAAAGGCAGCGCTGTCTCTGTGCGTCTGTTTCTTTCTACTTCCTCGTTGAGTGATACTTCCATATTCTATCATTGTCAATTTAGTTACTAAGCGAATGTTTACGAGTTTATAGGGCCGATGAGACTATTAACCTTACTTCGTTAAACTATCTACTAATTTGCTGATAATGGAAGGGGGAGGGCGCCCCATGACATGGCGAGTGGGGGCGACCAATTGAGAACCCCTTGAACTCTGCCGCGTAGTGATGGTCCTCAGTGGACTAATATCCTCGAGTAATATACCGACTAGCTGACGGTTGTTTGTTCAGTGGTTGGTTAAGTGGTTTGACTGTTCTTGTTTGGTTTTTTCAGGGCATAGCATGAGAGAAGAACCAGAATAACGCTGAGCAAAGAGGATTCCTGCCACTTGATTGCAACCGTTCCTCTTGGCGTGCTTGGTATAAGGTTCTCGAGCGAGCGGCACCGGAGGCAGTCGACGGCGCGGGGACCTCGCGAATGGGGTGCATTATTCATCGGAATAAATCACAACGAGGGAGACGTTGGCGTGCCGCCTACATCATTCCCTGCCTATCGTAGAGCAAACTGTGGCGCATCAGCATTTGTGATTTCCGCGATGGTCTGCCGATCCCCGAAACAACTTTTCCCTTCGTCTTCGCCTTTATTACTTGCGTCTTCGTTGTAGTCTTTGTTGTACTTGCTGTCGTAGTCAGTAAGTCTCTAACTTCCTGTATTTTTTAGCTAAGTCTTATCTCACCGGTGTCGCAAACTATTGATATATTGCCTAATTTGTTAATACAACTTTCTGAATATCGTTCTCCTTGCAGCTTTTCGTCGTTAACCTAAATGCTCGAAATCTGCAGCCACTTCTCTGCAAGTACTTTCTTTCTTTTTTTCAAAAACGGCATGTAGAACTGTCTTCATTGTTATCCAGTCGAAAGAGACCACTCACGCGCACTTGTTCAGAAAGAGGCGCACGACTTGTCCTTGATTAGCCCGGGCCTTTTGTTCCCTCCCTGGCCCTAGTCCAAACTCGGGCGGTCGGTGCGAGAAAAAAGAGGCGGCAATCAGCGTGCCCTCAACAAAAGCGATCTTCATCGGGGCTTTCTACAAGGGTCAGAAGCCGCGGTCAACAACGCTCTCAGACTTCGCGATTCCCCGAAACTACTTGGCAAAGCAATGAAAGGCCCTCCTCCTTCGGTGACTCACCGAAACTGTCTGTCCGTCTGTCCGTCTGTCCGTCTGTCCGTCTGTCTGTCCGTCTGTCTGTCTGTCTGTCTGTCTGTCTGTCTGTCTGTCTGTCTGTCTGTCTGTCTGTCCGTCCGTCCGTCCGTCCGTCCGTCCGTCCGTCTGTCTGTCTGTCTGTCTGTCTGTCTGTCTGTCTGTCTGTCTGTCTGTCTGTCTGTCTGTCTGTCTGTCTGTCCGTCCGTCCGTCCGTCCGTCCGTCCGTCCGTCCGTCCGTTCATGTGCTCGTCCGTCTGTGCCCATCCATCCATCCGGCTCCATCCAACCATCCATCCATCCCATGTTTCAAAAAGACTTTCCAAGCGGCCCTTACGCACGGTCTATGAATAAGCTTACAAACTTTCAAAACGAAGTCGCAAATGAAACGTAAAAAGGAGAAGCCAGTCAAGAAGCCACGCAAAGCGCCTTCCAACCGCTTCCGTGGCTCAATCACTGCTTTTCACGAGAAATGTTTCGTGGTACTGGTGGGAGCCGTCGTCTTCAACTGTTTACACCCGCAGACCGCTTAGACTGCGGAAGCTCCTCCGGCGATGCCGTTTTCCTCCGGAGGTCAGCTAGTAAAGGAAAACAAAACAGCAACGAGGCAAAAAGGAGGAAGAATAGGGTCTGGAGGAGAAAGTGGGAGCTGAGGAAATATAGACAGACGCGCAAATGCCTCCGCTATTGATCCTCAATGCGCCTCGCCAACGACGACCGAGGCACTCGCTTGCTCTGCTTTCATCCAAGCGCACAAAGATGTAGCAAGCCACACGTGCGCTCAACAGACCCGCAATAAGATGGGCCAGAACGCAATGCGCGATCAGGCGGCGCGAAGCGAGAAGTATAACACGGTGTGACCTGCTACAAGCACGCAGTCGGAGTTAGGGCAGTTAGGGCGCGACGGAAAGAGCGAAAGAAAGTGAGGGAGTCCGCAGGAAAAAAAAGAAGGACGAACGCCAAAGCCTAGCGCTCGTTAGCGGCAAGGACAAGCAACAAGCTTTGTCGATACGTGTGAGAAGGCTGGCCAGTATGGCCCGCGAGGCCGCCGGATGCTCCGGTGCTGCCACCTGGCGCGCGGATGATGGGACTGCGCATTAAGCTTGCCCAATTTGTCGGCGACGGCTGCATTTTTGTTTCTTTCGTTTCGTCGGTGTGATGCTTCGTGCAGTGTTGGGGCTCTCTCGTATAAACACGTAAAAGGGGAACGAAGAAAGAGCGACGCCATATTGCGCTTGCTTCGCGTTTTCGGAGAAGTTTCGGAGTGTGGATCGCTGGAGGGGGCTGACTTTCGTTCTTACTTTTTCGGTTAGCCGTAACGAACGCATTCTAAACTCGGCAACAATCTAAGAATGCATTGGCAAATATACCATCGTACAATTTAAGGAATGACTGCGTATATGTGTGCCAGCCAATTATCGTCCTTCATTTCCGCGACGTACGGCGAAGGCACATAGGGCAGTTGCGGTACAGTTTCGAGGGCGGAGCCTCCACTGGACTCTTGAATTGTCAGTTAGTAAATTTAAATGATTAATCAATTTACGAATCGATTGATTGGTAGATTGATTTACTGATTTACTGATTGTTTGATTCCAATGCCTACGTACCTTGTATGTCAAGATGATCTCGGTCCGACTGCACATCGTGGGCCATCTGTGCTGACGCGTGACCAAATTCAAGAAATTGTTCATTCTGTTCGTGGATAGCCGGTCGTCTTATCTAGCAAGACGTTCGTCATCAGCATTTCCAGGTACTTGTTCTCACAAACCGATCTAGCACAAGATTTGATTGGTGAATATGGATCACGGTTACTACGTATATCCAGGGCCGGCTAAGGATGCATGAGATGTAATTCAATGTTAACCCAACTCGCGGACTGAAACAAGTCGCTCATTTGCATTCAGTAATCCTATCACCACTCGGAGCCTGTTTCTCGATGACGATGATCAGCGACCAACGCTTCAAAAGCTGGCGTAACTACCCTTCGCAGCTCTAGCTGTACGAGGACTTAAAGGGACAATTAAGAGAAAAATGATTTCTTCTGCATGAGTAAATTACCTTTCTACGACACTAAAAACACCCCTCTTACATACACTAAGACGCTTGGTAAGCCAGAAAAAGCGCAAGAATGAAAGACGGGTGGCGACGCCACCTTGAAGTTTCCGCACCTGGTCGCTGTGACGTCATGGATTTCGATGGCACTTTCTAGGGCCTACTTACTTATATAGCGGAACAGACTGACTACATTGTGTTCTAAAGGAATCAAATATTAAACATGGCAAGTTTCGGAATCCTTTAACCAGCCAATGCGGCCCAAATTCAAAAGCGTACTTTGGAAACCCTGAGGTCACACTGACGTAGTGGCGTTGGGGGTTTCGGCGCGAAATTCAAGTACTGATACTTCGGCCTTCATTTTCTCATCTAATAATGAATCTATTATTTTGAAATGACTGCCTGCGGGGTTCTCAAACAATGCTTTATTACTCTAAACTTATATATTGTTTCGCTCTAGTGTCCCTAAAGAGCGACGCTTACATCGAGCGAACAAACTAGGAAACGAGCAACGAGAGAGAGAGAGAGAGAGAGAGATCCAGTCAAACCCACACGCCGAATCCGTTCACTCGGGCCAAAGCGTGGCGCGAACAGACCCCACCGGCGGCGCCCACGAGGGATCCCGGTCTATTCTTTGGCCCGGTCTCGAAAAGGGGGCTGCTAGCGGGCGTTTTCGTTTCCCATTGTTCCCACGCGCGACGACGAATCGAACTGCGGCTCCTGCTGGCGCTGGGGGTGCGATTGCACGCTGGCCGAAAGCAATGCCGGCCTTGGGCGGCAACCGTACGGTGGCTCCATTGTGCACGGGGGCCCGTTCGACATTGCCTCACCCTGTTCGCCCGAACGCTTTGCTCGGCTTTGTTATATCTCCTTTATTTATTTGTTTATTTCATGTCGGCGAGGGTGTGGCCGCGTGTGCTAACGGGGGGTGGAGGGTAAGGCCAAGTGAGTCTGCCCTGGTTTCTGCACTTTCTTTCTTTCTTCTTTTTCAGGGGATGGAAGGGGGGGGGGGGGTTCACTTGCTCTCTAATTAGTACTTTGTGGTGCCGAGCCTAAACGCACATGTCGGTAGAAGAGGTCAGCTTTGTTTCGTCCCCAGTGATTCTGTAAAGCCGCCAGCGCCATCGCCGATCAATGCCAGGCGGCATCGATAATCGGGTTTACGCCAGGTGCGCGCTGGCAACAGGTGTTGAAGTGCGCGCGGGAATCGCTCGTTTAATCGACAGGTTTTAATTCCGGCAACGTATGTGAATGCAAGCCCCCCCCCCCCCCCCCCCCACTACCCACATATTGTGTAGCTGAGGTGGAATTGCCCCATTAAATGATTTGATTGTTCCCCACAAGTCATGCCACAAACAGAGCTGGTACCCGTCGCGTCACTGTGATTAGAACGAACTTCAGCGACGCTTCAGAAACATCACAGACCGGATAAACAATGTTCGCGGCACCTGAATCCAAGCATATACCAACTGACTGTACATCTAACGTCTAATCTGTCTGAGGCATGCGGTCTAAACCGAAACAATTTAGAATAAGCTGCACAGGTCGAACATGTTTGCGGAGTGGGAGCGCACGGTCACTGCCGCAGAGCGAAGTTCCGTGGCCTTTGTTTCGCTATATTTTGGCCGTACCTGGAGCTTACAGCATGGCCGCGAAAATTATTTGTCGCGCTGCGCGGAATATTGATTTTCTCAGCGCCGTAAACATGTGTCCCGTTGCGAAAAATTTAGTAAGCACACAAAATTGTTAACTGTGTACTTTCATGAGCCGGCAGATTCCTAAAAATATCGAAGCTTTACATGTCATTTTCTTTCTGTGCGTGTATGTGTGTGTGTGTGTGTGTGTGTGCTTGTGTGCTTGCGTGCGTGCGTGTGTGTGTATGTGTGCGTGTGTGTGTGTGTGTGTGTGTGTGTGTGTGTGTGTGTGTGTGTGTGTGTGTGTGTGTGTGTGTGTGTGTGTGTGTGTGTGTGTGTGTGTGTGTGTGTGTGTGTGTGTGTGTGTGTGTGTGTGTGTGTGTGTGTGTGTGTGTGTGTGTGTGTGTGTGTGTGTGTGTGTGTGTGTGTGTGTGTGTGTATGCGCGTTTGTGTGCGAGTGCGCACGCGCGGATGCTTTAGAACACAATTTTCTGTTCTTCTGAGACAAACACGGGCATAAAGACAAGCCAATCGAACGTTATGCGCTGCGCATTTGATGTTGCCGCGCCCGGTAACGAGATAACGCTAACCCCGGATGTATCAATGCCTAATGCAGATGCACTAAAGCAGTCATCATGCAGATTAAAGCCGTCGCTAACGCCTTCTCCGAGTGCGTTACACTATGGCTTCCTGTACGAGCGCTCCTCTCTCTCCCTCTCTCGCACACAGCGGAAACTACAACGTGGGAATAAAACTTCGTCAGAGATATCTGAACTGGTGACCGTCGATGCTACGTTTTTTTTATTACCAGAACGTCACTTTTTTCTCCATTTCTTCCTTTCTTTTCTTTCCAGAGTCTTTAATGACGAAGCTATATGCGGGATCCGTGACTGAACGCGATTTCAGGGAGGCGCTAAACGCCAAATAATTATGCCCCTGTTTCGAGTTTTGTCGCCTGCGGGCTATCTCCGAAGAGGGGGGGGGGGGGGGGATCGTTATTAAAAATGCGCTTAAATTATAAATCAGCGCGCCCTCTTAATGACCTCGACACGTGGTTATCAAGCAATGCAACTTTCAGCGCGCCTCATCTCCACCCGGGGAATTTAATTATTCCTCTGCCCGTCCTTTCCCCCTGTGCGTGCCTGACGTTTTCTGATTTCTATAACTGTGTTTCCTTGGAAAGCGTTGCATATGTCTTGTCTTTACCTGTCCCCTCACCCTGGTCTTCCCAGTCAATCCCTGAGCTTTTCTTCTTTGTCGTCGCGTTCGGCGTCTCGCTATAATCGCTCGCTACTACTCTGATGCGTTCTTTCTAAGACTTCCATTATAGCTGCGTCCTCGCAAAAGACCAACTGGTAGTTTATCATCTCTCTGTCTTCCTCCGCCTCTCAATCAATCGATATTTTATTCAATCCCTCATATGGCCTGCACCACAAATACTATTTTTCAAAATTAGTTCTATTCCTTCCTTCCTTCCTTCCTTGCTTGCTTCCTTGCTATCTTCCTTCGTGTAAATATATCCATACCACAGATGCATCCTTTCTTCTGGACTCCCTCTATTTCGTGGCTCCCTCTATTTCTCGTACTTTAAGCGAATGGAGAGAGAGAGAAAGAAACGTTTATTTGTGTCCCGAGTGAGGCCCGGTATCACCCTCAGGTGGGAAGAGCTCCTCAGTCCAAGAACCCTCTGTCTTCGACTGCCCTTTTGGCCCTGGCGACGAAGTCGACACTTACTTTTTATTCATTGGTCCCGTAATCGCGCTACTATATTCGTATTTTTTCTTTGTTCTTCATTCAATCTGTCGTTCGCTTCTTCGCCGCCTCTATGAGCCACGCGCCGCCAAAGGAGAAAACAAAATAAAAAGAGGGGAGAGGGGGCACGGCAGGATAGGAGAAGCAGGGGGCGGGGGGGGGGGATGTAGTCGCTGTATAATTTTCACGCCCAAGTCTCCGGCAAGATAGCGGCCTTAATTGCTTTGACGCGTGACGCGCGTCATGTAATTGCGCCCCGCTGTTTGGTTTATTAATGACGACGGTCGGACCGTCTGTGTGCGTGAGTGTGTGTGTGTGTGTTTGTCGGGGAAAAGCGCGGATTAATTCCGCAATCGTTTCGAACACGGCTTGCATAATCATCGATCGCCGTTTCTCGTGTCGACACCCGCTTGTCTCGCTAGACGTATGCGTCGCGTTGTACTTGTTTTTTTTTTTATTTTTTTGCAGTCTCGCATTACTTGTTTTGCATTCTAATTCCTTAAATTAAATGACCTGGTTCTGCTTATCTCGTTTATATAGTGCGGCCACTTTCGTGTACGAGGACGGGGCCGATAGAGAATATTATGCGCGCAAGTTATCGCGTGTTCCAATACGGGACACTTGCACGCGTGGTGATGAAGTAATAAAGATAAATATATATAATAAAGTTTAATTATTAGCCTTCGCACCCCTAAAAGCTGCGCGGTGAACGCGATGCTGCACTTGCGGGCAAAAATTGCACTTTACGGCTCCTTTTTTCCCCCTGTGTTAGGGCTGCTGAGCACGAGGTCGCGGGATCGAATCCCGGCCACGGCGGCCGCATTTCGACGGGGGCGAAATGCGAAAACACCCGTGCGCTTAGATTTAGGTGCACGTTAAAGAACCCGAGACGGTCGAAATTTCCGGAGTCCTCCACTACGGCGTGCCTCGTAATCGGAAAGTGGTTTTGGCACGTAAAACCCCGCAATTTCTTTTTCCCCCTCTCTGTGCATTGTACGTGTGTTTTCGTACCGAATAATAAAATGATCAAAGCCATTCGACCCTGCGAAGGCGGATGCCCAGTGGAGCTATATATATATAGCTATAAATAAAATAAAACAACAAAACAGTATACCACAAATATACACGTTGTTACGTTTATTTCCGTTTATCTCGTGACCGCAGTAATTGTGTGGCTCTGCGGTCGCCACGATAGACGGCCGCGGGCTCTGTGACGACACTGGAGACGTTCTTAGCGAACGTTAGGTCCATACACGAACTACGGGTGGCGCGTCGTGGAGACGTCGGTCTTGGCGCAACATTGGAGGCCGAACCTTTCCAAGAGAAACGCCAAGAACCACTTTCCGTCGGGACTATAGGCACGTCGACGTTAGGGTCACCCACAATGTCGATGGCATTGGGGTCCACAGGGAGGACCCACCCAAATTTGTCGGTCACAAAGTCTTCGAGGCCCCTCTCTGACGTTCCGGGATGAACGTGTGCGGTGGCGACAGCGATTCCGTCCCGGGTCTGTATACGGCGCACGCGTCGGCACAATTTCACGCTGAGGCTCTCGTCCGTCGTCGGTATAAGGCGTAGAGCGTCGCGACCACGATGTCGTTCTTTGCGTAGATCGCGACACATCAACCAGTCATCCACGATCGGTTTCGACACATCTGGCCTCCAAGGCAGCTGGGACGCATACGCTGATGTGATCTTGTCTTTAAAAAAAAAATTACGGGGTTTTACGTGCCAAAACCACATTCTGATTATGAGGCACGCCGTAGTGAGGGACTCCGGAAATCTCGACCCCTTGGGGTTCTTTAACGTGCACCCAAATCTAAGTACAGGGGTGTTTTTGCATTTTGCCCCCATCTAAATGCGGCCGCCGTGGCCGGGATTCGATTCCGCGGCCTCGTGCACAGCAGCCTAACACCATAGCCACCGAGCAGACCTTGTCTCGTGCTTCGCTATCTTAGCCCTGTAAAGGCCGCAATCGTTGTGCCTGCGCGCATAACGGAACGCTGGGAACTACAGCCTAAGACAGCTCCGCTGCAATAATAATATTATTACGTCAAGTTCACAAAAAAAACGGAATCTCTCATTACTTCGATGCACCAAGAATTTTTTTCTTTGCCACTACCACCGGTGAAGCGTGTATAATCCTTCGCGTGCTCGCCTGTCAGGGCGTGATTCGCAATTAATGCAAAAACTAATTAAAGTGTTGTTCCCGTTGTTTACTGTTCCCTAAGTATTGGGACAGGTCAGGCACAAAACAAATAAAATAAATACTTCGCAATTTTTTTTTCGCTTAGCCTGCCCATAAAGCGGCACTTTTTTTTTTTTTTTTTCGGTGAGCGCGTAAAATGTCTCGACCGCTTAATACACGGGGTTTTCGCAGAGGCGTGTTTTGTTTTAATTAATCTGGCAGCCGTGGCGCACCGCTGAAACGTATAAGTTTACGCCTGTAGCAACTTAATTACTCCCACAGTTGCGTAAGAACGCCATATTTTTACACTACACAAGGGGACGTAACTACGATATGCGTGTACGCTTTGCGTAACGGTCGCGAGGAAAGCTGCGGAAAGGCTTCTTTCGTCTTCAGAGAGAAGTAACGAGAGTTTTTGAGCTCGACGTGTTTCTGATAAGGTTTAGTAGGCATCGGCCATTTTCTGAGAGCTCCGACTTCCGAGAGCTTTCGAGTTTCGAATTTCTGAGAGACTGATTCCCTCGTTCATTCAATTCGTTCGTTCGTTCGTTCAATGAACATTCACTGCGTTTTCTGTTTCTTTCCTCTTTGTGGCAGCCTGCTGGGAGATCACTGCGGGCAACTCAAACCGCGCAGAAATCTCCGCGTGGACTATAGCAGTATACTTAAAATGAATATACTAAAATATAATGCGCGAGCACGCGTATACGTGGTTGCCTTTTCCTCGTCAATTAAGTTATCCGTACTGCCCACGGCTTCTCGCGCCCGGTTGCGACGCGTCAGCGCAATCGAAGCAACGGTGCTTTTGCAGACGGCTCCTTTCTATTCCCTTTCCCCCACCCCCAGTGTAGGGTAGCAAACCGGGTGCTCTTCTGGTTGACCTCCACGCCTTCCCTATCCTTGCTATATATATATATATATATATATATATATATATATATATATATATATATATATCTTCCGTCGTTGAAACTGCACGAGCGACGCGCCTCCTTTCTTGCGCCTCGGCGCTCACTCGCTCGACGAACATGAAGCGCGCGCCGCCGATCGCTACGCGCAACCGCGTTCGCAGGAGAAGCGAGCTTGCAGTGCTCACACGTGCGTAAAGAAGTTCCTGCGCCAGTCAGTCTTCCCAGGAAAAAAGGAAAAGGCCCGAACCCCCCCCCCCCCCCACCCCCTTTTCTTTTAAAATCTTCCTTTTGTTGCATTTATACTTTTATTCGTGCGTCTGCTCTGAAAGTTAAAAAAAAGAAAAGAAACATTACTAAACTCTCTGTAAGACGTTTGCTTTGTTCATTGTGAGTTTAGTTAGGTGATCCCCTCTGTTAACCTTCCACGAGGAAGAAGTGAAAAAAGAAAAGAAAAGGAACAAATCGCGAGGGAAAGAAAAGTTAGAAAAGAAGAGGGGCGGCTCGCTTCTTGACTGCGACACTTTTGTCGTCACCGCGTCGTCCCCCTTCGCAGGCACCTTCTCCGACCTCGCCCGCAATCTCAGTTTGCGTGCGTACGCCCGACGACCGCAGCGGCGACGACCTCCCGCGACGTCGGAGCGCGCTGAGCCCGCTCTTGAGCAACCTAGCCGGGACGGGCTAGACGGCGCCCAGCCGCTTTTGACAGGCAACGCGAGCCCGCCGTTTTCGTTTCGCTGCTCCCGTTCACACCTGGGCGAAACTTCGCTTCACGCAGCGTCCAGCGGCTATAAGGGGGTAAATGGTGAACTGGAGGTGCATTCTGTAAGACTCCACCTAGTGGACTGTCCATTTCAACCGCCGCTGATTGGCTGGGGCCGCCCGTCTCCTCCTGGCTCGCACAGCTCCATCCAATCGACACATCATGCTGCAGCGGCCGAAATGGACAGTGCCCGAGGTGGACTGTCCATTTCAGAACAGCCCACCTGGTGTGGGACTGGAGACGCTGGAGGCAGCACGTTTTCATCCACTCAGATTTATATATAGGGGCCAAGAAAAGTCGGTTTGCAAAAAAAAAAAAGGCAACGAGGAAATAATGATATCGGAATATAAGAAAGGGCGTTGTCACGCTTTAGAATATTGGCCCTCCCAACGACCAGCAGCAGCATGGGAGGCAATTGAACGAGTGTCACAAAGTCGCAGTCGTGGAGGAAGGCAATAAACTAGCAGAGAGCGTTGCGTCACACTGCCAGCCTCGGCGAGTGAACTCTCCGAGAAGTCGTCCCCGGTCGCTTATTCCCTGGAGTATCGGCGTAACGCGTGACCTCCGAGATTCGCGCCTATTAGCAGGTAATTATTGGTTCCCGGTAGTTTTTAATCGACGATCGACGCGCACGTGTTCGGTCGTCCTGCCGCACAGCTCTGCCCGCAGAGCTGGAGCACTAAAACCTACCACGTGCCCTGATGTGACGATCACGTTGTTACGTCTCAACACGGCCAAGGGCATTAATTTAGGTGTTTACCACGAGGCAACCCCCCCTCACATTAATTAGCGCCTATCCAGAAGTCAACACACCGTTGGCGCCGGCAGATGACGGGTCAACAAATGACGTGGGTCTACCTGGACCTGACTACCTGAACTAATCACGAAAAGGGCCAACGTCGAATGCTACCGCGGGAAAGGCTTCGACCTCGTTACCCATGTTGCTAAATATGCGGGCGCGAAGGTTCGGAGGCGGAGTTCGGCGGAATGGTGCGTCAACGTGGGCGGGCTTTTGCTACCGATTCGACGACTGTGATTGGCCGCGATGCAGTCCTCAGATTTCCCGGTCTGGTCACCTAGGGAACGCGACGTTATTAAAAGCAGATACTTTTGATGTTGTGGAAGGTGCTCACGCGCCCTGATGTGAACTCGGCCTTTTAAATATGCTCTTGTACATGGAGTGGGCTTCCGTATCTGGAGCCAGTGTAAATAATGTAAAATGAACCCTTTTCCCTTCATTCCTTCCACCGGACGTACTTGTCGACGGGCTTGCTGGATTCCTGGCGCAAACGCCAGCTCGAGCCGCAACCACGTGTTGGGCCGATACGTTTGGCTTCAATAATCGTGTGGCCCCATGCTCTCTCCAAATTCTTTCCTGCCTCCATGGTCGCAATGTCCTGCTCCCACGTGACAGAGTTCTGCGTCATGACCTCATGGCGCTGTACAAATTAAACCTTAAACTGGCTCTAGATGAAGCTTTTATATTAAGGTATTTAGTGCTCTCCGAGGCTTGTCAGTGTTTTTTTTCTATAGAATTTAGAGGCGCACAGGATCTTCATATAACGCAAGAAATGAAGAGTCTAACACGTTATGTCCTTAGGCACCAGAAAGCGGTGATTCATCACCCAGCATGGGAGGCCAGCTCTTCCTTACAGAACACCGGCAATCCATGTATTCCAGCCCGCCCAAATGCACACACACCGGAGAAAGAGAGAGAGCGTTAATAAAAGGGCGGACAGTTCTCTCAGTTAACTTACGGCTTCTAAGTGACCTGCAAGACCGCCTCTCAACTATTCTAGACGACCGCCTTCTGCGACGTTCGCCTCTCACTTGCTTCTTGCTCGTTTTTCGCCCACGCGAAATTCGTAGACGCTGCGCGCGAAGTCAGCGCTAGACCATGATTTCACCCTCCCCCATCTCTTCGACGGTGTCACCCCCTCTGCTGTCGTGGCATTTTCCTTTCATTCTGATTATTCTTCTGGAACGTGCCGCAAGGCTTATGTATAATAAAATTACCAAAAGGAATCAAACGAATGCATGCAGTCCTGTTTGCATGCATGTACTGTAGCATGCAGGTAATTAACATGACTTCAAGGCATTGCGCGTTTCGGTTCCCGTTCAGAGGGACGCTAAATACAAAAGTAAGTCGAGCTGTGTTAGCGAATTGCGCTTCTACAATACCGAAAAAAAGATTCGCGCTTATACCTCTACCAGAGTGTGCAACGCATAAAACGGCGTTTTGTTATGAAAGTAACTGGAACGCCAATGCACTTCTCCGCAAAGTTCGGGAATTAACATCTCGAAACTGGTGCCATCCTGACAATTCGTTCCAAGTGGACCCGGCTTGTAAACTCCACGTCTAGAATGTGTAAATTGCAATATGAGCTATAATGTAATCAGTTAGAAGCTTAACGAGTGATTTTTGTTAATTAGTCGATAATGCATATAATTTTTTTTCTTTTTTTGCAAGTAGTGTCCGTCTGTTTGTGTAGACCACCTCATGAAATAGAATTGCGCTATCTGCCAGAGGCAACTCTTAAAATAATTTTGAAAGTGTTCGCTGGAACACCCGGTATATACTCGGCCGAAGCGTCCCAAATGCGAGAATATATATTGAAATCCGTAATGTGACGCACCGGCGCTCATGTCTCTTCACTAAAGAAAAATAAAACTTCAACCTTCGCCTTTTCTCATAATCGTCAACCCCTTAACAGGAAATTAATGAATGTACAGTTTTGAAACGCATACATTATAACTTTAAACTGGTCAAGTGTTTCAGTTTAGTGTTCCTCTAGTGTCACTCGCTTTAGTGTTATATTGGCTGCAAAGAAGCGAAGCAGAACCCTGCGGTGTCATCCTTGTAGTGTCAGTATAGGATAAGCCACGGCGTTTTCTCGTACACTATAGTCAAGCGGGTTCGCAATTCGCATGCGCAGAACGTTGGGTATAGTGTCGCACTTTAACTTTCGGTTTCGGCTCCGCGTGCTTTGCGTGGCTTGCGTAACTAATGTAACAACATGGCGGTTCCGCGGGCCAGCTGCTTCCATGCGCATTCGCCGTCGCAACTTGTTGCTGCCTGCCCTCCGTCACGAAAGCAAGAAACAATTCGTAAACGACGTATTCACTCGACGCCATCGCCCTTAGGATGGAGCGTGCTCGCGACATTTTGTCGTTGTACAGTCGAGGTCGGTTCTGTAGTTTTCACGCCGCCGGGCCCAACGAATGGCGCCGCCGTGGGCACGATTGTGCTCCGGTTTCTGGCTACCAGATGGCGCCACAACACTTCGCGTTGACTGCCCGTTAGCGAAGCGTAGGTACAATGCTTTATACTAACAGCAGCTTAGATGACGTGCGTGTAGCTGGTCGGTTGCGTGCGCTTTGCGTGCGCCGACGCAAACGGTCGAAGTGCTCTACTGAAGCTAGCGGGGCAAGGAGAGATGGAGACAGCAATGATAGATAGATAGATAGATAGATAGATAGATAGATAGATAGATAGATAGATAGATAGATAGATAGATAGATAGATAGATAGATAGATAGATAGATAGATAGATAGATAGATAGATGTGTTTAGATGAAATTTGTACAGCTTTAACCCATTTCTGTTGCGCTGCGGGTAAAGCGCCTTTCCGTGCGAGGTGCGATCTCTCATCGGGCTAGTCGCTGGGATCGATAACAATTTATCGATAACTATTTATCGGCAGCGCAGAGAGAAACATAGAAAACAGAACAGACAGGCGGTAACTTAACTTGAAAGTAAAGCCCTTAGCTATGCGCCTTTCTTCTGTGGTCTTTGTCCCTTACACACGCCATGCCAATTATGATAACGAAGGTGACGACGATCACGCGAGCATAACCTTCCGAACGGGTGGTGACACGAGCTGACGAGCTTGCGCTCGTTACATTACGTGTAGCTTCACTTTGGAATATCTTTAAATGTTGAATGTCTTTATGTATACATTAAGTTACATCATTCATAATAGAATGTTCACCTCGTGTGCATATTTTTTTTCCCCTCTCATTCATCAATCTTCCAGCTGTCGCTTACTATAGTCTCCACCCGAAGTCATGAAGAATGCCATTTCCTTGTCATTGCTCACGCGCGCAGTTATTGTTCCCGTTCTTGTTTAAGTTTTCTTTTTCTTTACTACCCGTGTTTAAGATAGTTGCGCCTTTCGGCACTGCCGGCTGCTGCCTTTTTGTTATTTTCTGATACGTTATTTGTCCATGTAGGTGTGCTGAATGTGCTACACGCAAAAATAATTTTTTCAAAAATCTGTCACATCAGTCGTGAACGCGGTACCCGTTGTTGTGACACCGCAAGTGTATGCATCTCGTGCACGCGGCACCAAATAAAGCGTAAAAGAAACCTGCAAACCTGCGTCATCGTAAACGTACATGCTACGTATCCGCGGTGACACGGGGTAAGGGCGTTTCCATTTGTTGATTGTCTTTCGCCGCTGCTCTCAAAGTACTTCGAGTGATATATACGTCTCACCTATACGCTGTTTGCCCTTGACGTCACCACCGACGCGAGGTTACGCCGCTGTTACGCAATACTTAATGACAACGTGTGCGCCAGCACAGTGTGACATCGCGCTAGAAAGCGCCGGGGGCATCTCATATCCGGCCCTCCCGAAACGACGTATGCTATTCTCGGAGCGAGTAGGACGACAGCTGCATTGCCATGATCGAAGCAACGTTAAGTAGCTCGGCGATCCCCGCACTGTGAGCACGATCCCCGCACGAGGGCAGAAAGATTGCGCTTTATGCGGTGCGGTTCGCAAAGCTGGTGTCCTTCATATATATGTATAACCGGTGTGTTTCACGCCGTTTGCACGCGCAATTTTTGTTCTACCGCTGTTTCCTCGACAAGGGCAATATAGGCCGGCCGCACTTCGGTTGAGAGTAGTTGGCTGGCAAAGGCCCGGCCTTTTCGAAGTCCTGACAAGCCACTTTCCGCTGTCGCTCACAAACACACACGTGCGCGCACGCGTAGTGCCCGCAGGCACGCACAAAGCACACACACACACACACACCGACCCACGGTTTGCAGAAGATACGGGATGAAGATTGGGGAATGTCTGTTCAGGGGGGACGGGATTCCGGGAAACGTTGAGAAAGAGTCGGGTTGAGAAAGAGTTGCGCGCACATACTGTACGCGCGCAAGCATCAAACTCAAGCCCGCAGAACGAGGAAAAGCAGTCTCGGCGTTTGAATTGGGGAGTTGCTCGAGAGATTCGGGAGACCTGGGAATAGAGTTTTGGGGGGGACGGGGGGGGGGGTGCTTGTACACAAATCTTGCAAACAAAACATCGACGAATGCATGCAGGAGGTAAGGTGTGCGCTCGAGCCTTCAAAAAAATAACGATATCATAGGCGAGAGCTAGCATAAGGGTTCGGGAGGACGTAGAGAGATAAAAAAAAGAAAACTGTGGCGAAAGGGAGGGAATCGTAGACGCGAGAAAGGCGACACCCGCGCCGCCTGCTGTGCTCGTCGCCGTTCCCGTCATGGCATGCATATAGAGAAGCGGCTGCGCCCGAGGGCGACAGAGAAATATATCTCGGGGCTTCCTTTCGCTCCCCGCACATGGATGGCAGAGAACGGACCGCGTCCTCGTCTCCTAGGTACACACGCGCGCCTTTGCGTGCGAGCGCGCGGTTCGGGAACAAAAGGAAAGCGTATAGGAACAGAGTATCTCGTCGTCCCGGGAAAGGAAGAAGGGGAAGCTGTTCACGCAGGAGCCTCGGAAGTGGGGGTCGCCTCTGCATAGTGACTCCATTAGGGAGCGTGCAACCCTTCACCGCGTGCTTTGTCTGGGATGAAGGACGACGTGTTTTCCTTTTTTCCCTATTCATGAATCGTCCTGCCAGTCGCTTGTGTCGTACTCGCTGTTGCTCCCTATGCAGCAGTTCGCGCGTTCGTTTTTCCTTCGTCCTTGCATGCGGGTTTTATGTATGTATTTATGTATGTATGTATGTATGTATGTATGTATGTATGTATGTATGTATGTATGTATGTATGTATGTATGTATGTATGTATGTATGTATGTATGTATGTATGTATGTATGTATGTATGTATGTATGTGGGTGTCGCGCGCGTGAATTCGGAGGCTAAGATAGAGCTTCCAGGTATGTTAACCTTTCCTATGAAAACCTTTCCTATGTGAACCTTTCCTATGTGAACCTATGTGAACCTATGTGAACCTTTATGAAACCTATGTGAACCTTTCCTATGATAGCCTTTGCTATGAAAAGTTTGCAAATTTCAAATCTTTGGCTATAAGCAACCTGTGCAGAATGTCTGTAGGCAGCCTGTGGTCTTGCCTCCTTGCCACTTTAATAAACACCTTTGGTGGAGTCTGCAAACTTTCTAAAACAGACTGTTTGGACGTCCTTAACTAAAATCTATGAAAGGTAGATTCCATAGTGATCTTGCACTATATATACCGAAAACCGTCTGCTCAGTCTCGCTAGTACAATAAATAAGGAAAACTATGTAAGCAGCACATAAGCGGTCCATTTAAAGTCTGTTTGAACAACCTACAGAGTGTCTAACTTTATTTTGTTATGGAAACGGAGGAATTATGGACAACTTAAAGCTATCGCCCTGGCGACCTCCAGTGGAAAGCAGGCGTCCAGACGGCATCGCGGCCGTGCCTACGAGGCAATCTCTCCACTGGTGAAAAGGTCACGTGACGTCGACGACTGTACGCGAAAGGGCACCAGAAATAATATGCCTTGAGGAAGGAAACGGTGCAAATGGTAGGGGACTATAGAAGAGGGACTTGGGGGTAGGAGGGGGGGGGGGGGGTTCTAGTGCTTACGCAAAGGGAATGGCACTTCGGCGATGAAGAAAAAGAAAACAAGAAAGGTAAAAGAATCATAAGCAATGCGAGGTGCGCACCTAGGAGGAAATACATAGCGGAGTTCGCAATAGGTGATGCGGTGGACAGGAAAGGAGACGGACAAGTTTTCTGGAATAAAAAGCATGGCGGAGAGTAGGACAGAGTGCCGCGAATGCCGCGGAAGAAGAGGAAAAAGAAAAATGGAGCAGAACGCTTTGAAGAGGGCGAGCGTAAGTGCAGCTTGGAAGAGGAAAAGAGAGAGAGAGAGAGAGAAAGGAAGCCGAGGGAAAATAGGGGACAAAAATGGGCAGAACGTTTATCGCACGCCATTTAGGAGACAGTTGACGTAGCGAATATCCTAGGTTAGTTTTCTTTTTTCTTCTTCTTCTCCATTTCTTCTTTTTCTTGCAGTTCGCGTTGCGCCAACCAATCTGAGTGCCTGTTCATGTCGCCTCGTGATATTTCAGCGGCCAGCATATCAACGCTGTAGTTTATCTGCAACACTTGTTTCCCGCTTCTTTCTTTCTGTATGTCTTTCTTTCTTTTTCTTTCTTTCTTTTTCTTTCTTTCTTTTTCTTTCTTTTTTCTTTCTTTCTTTCTTTCTTTTTCTTCTTTCATCTTCTGTCGGTCCTCGGATCCTTTCCCTCGCTCCATGTACGCTGAGGTACACAGTGCTAAAGCTTTATCCCATTATAGCGTGCTTATGGGGATCTTCCTTCCGTGATCGTTCCTTACTTTCTTTCTTCCCCTTTTACCTGTTCCCCCCCCCCCGCTTTGCTGCTGCTTTCTGCGTTCCACTCCGTTGCGTGCAAGCTTTTCCCGCCGACTTTGACTCTTTCCGGCCCTCTTTCTTTTCTCCCCCGTTGGGCGAATATTGCCAGCCGCCGGCGCTCGCCTGCCCTTGCTGGCCCCAGTCGAGAAAGATTTCTCTCTCCTCTCGAAGGAAATCCGCAACCTTCGCGAGATGGTTTCTTCGCACGTCTCCGAGACATTAGCGCAATCTTTGCGTTTCGTTTTTGCGCTCCTGCGATTGGGAGCATTGTTCCTTTGTAAAGGGCTGATTGCTGCCCTTAGTGATATATATATATATATATATATATATATATATATATATATATATATATATATATATATATATATATATACAATGGGTAAATAAGTAAGAGGCACAGCGGATAATTTGGAATGTTCATTTAACGAATAAAGACTGTAACAATAACAACAATTACTACTACAACGCATTACTTGCACGCTTGTGGCTTGCTGTGTCTGGTGTTTGTTTTATCATAACGTTATTTGATATTTCATCGTGTTTTATCCTGTATTTTTTATTGTTCCTTGATAGTGTTTGAGACTTGGGCATAGCCGTTCCTAAGGAGACGCAATTCCCAATTTTTATACCCCTTTCACTTCTTTTTGCTCAAATTGGTTTAGGTCGACTTTAGCTTATGTGTAAATGCTATTTTGCAGATCGCTAAGCATCTCTGTTCTAGGTCAAACCATTGCAACCTGACGCCTGCAAATTGTTTTCATTTCTTCACTCTGCCTAATCTGCTGTGATCCACATTCCTTTCTCTTCCCACGGTAACCATTCTGTTACCCTAACGGAGTCAGCGTTCATCAGTTTTATACATTGCATGACTTGTCCCTGAGTGTGAGCTTCACCTTCTTCATGTAAAGCAACTTGCATGCAAACGAAGGCAAAGACCGCTCAACGCTGACTGAAAGCAAAAGTCATAAGCATACACTTGAAAGCTAAAGAGACCTCTGTATAGATTGAATATCTAACTCGACAAACAAATATTACGCCTCATATTTATCGCAGCGGGAACGTAATCTTCATTTTCGGTTCGCATCTAACACCTCTTCGACGTTCTTCACGAATACAAGAAGGAAATTCGGAATGTTTGGTGCTTGCAGAGCGATCCGTCTCAACTAAGGCGGCGGAGGCACGAAAGTTGCTACGGCAAACAGAGATAATGCTGTACTTCGGTTTCTAAATATGTTGACACTTTGTGCCTACCACCCTAGTATCGTTGCCTACCATTGAATCTACGACTCAAGACATCGCCCCCGGCAGCGCAATCTAGAAGCGCTGAATCAGAGCTGCTCTGGCCCTGCTGAACACGCGATATATTTAATTACCTCGGATTTATCTAGTCAGTGCAGTACAGTCGTTAAAAGAACTCGCCCCACCTGGAGAAGAATGGCGTCAGAAAGATAACTGCTTGAAAGGAATGGAGAGAGAGAGAGAGAGAGAGACGGGAAAAGAGCAGAGGGAGCAATTAGGTACAACTAAACTAGAAATTCTTCCTTACGTATCCCTTCTCTCTTTACCCACACTTTCAAGCCACTGGCTACTTCAGCCGCCGACCACTCGCGTGATAAAACGCGCTTAAAGCACGGTGCTTCCTCGCTAACGAACTTTCTTTCCACGGGCCAGCGATTGTCTCCAACGCCGTGACAAAAGAGAACCGGAGAGTGGTGGGAGAGGCGGTTAAAGTGGCGAGGGAACGACAAAAAGGCAAAGCGAGGTCCCGCGCGCCGCCCGGACACGCAAACGTGTCTCGACCCATTGTCAGTTGGCGTGGAGCGGCGACCATCATCACATTCTGAGCCCCGCAGCAGCGAGGGATATGAGAGAGAGGAGGAGATAGAGATGCGGTAGAGAGGAGTGATAGAGGGCGAGAGGGAAAGCAAACTGCGTCGTGGACCACCGCATTCACTGCAGCTGAGGCAAGCTGTGTGCTTCGTACGCCACTCGCTCGTTTCGGGAAGGCTGCTGCAGCGTATGCTGCGAGCGCCGACGGGAAAAGGCGCGCCGTCTCGGCTCGCTCGGTCCGTCGCATTCGCAATGTGTCGTCCGCCGCTCGCCGTTGTGCTCTGTTTCTTTCCTTTCCTTTTTCTCCCTTCGTCGCCAGGCTCCCGACGTGGCGGTTATTAATCTCCGCCCACGGAGGGTGAACGCAGAGAAGAAGTGGGGAAGATGGGGATGCAGGCGTCAGGACCTTCCGAGGAGGAATGGCGGGGATGCAACGGGCCAATGGGGAAGATATGGCACCAGAAGTAAGAACAAAGCAAGGATGGCGAGAGGCAAAAAAATAAACTGGAAATTGGGAAGAAAAGCAGGAGAGAAGACGGGAGAGCAAGAAACTGAGAGAGAGAGAGAGAGAGAGGGCGAGGATCGAGCTCAGGACCTTGGCCTCGTTTTCCAGCTTCCTATATACTGACGACCGAGAGCGAGGGATGAAGGAAAAGTCCCGGACGGCCCGCAGCCTCCTTTTCTTTCTTTCTTTTTGCCTCCCGAACGGGATCGATTTAGGGAGGATAGGGAGCAGGGGCGACTGGAACTGGTGCTTGGAACTGGTCTTGGAAATTTTGGCGAAAGGGGCGCGTGGCGTAAACACGGTTGGACTTTCTAGTTTCGTTTATTCTCAGGGGTGGCTGTTGGAGCGTTACTTATGAATTTTTATCAATTTGTTTTACCCTTACCTTAGTTTATTTCTATCACAACCGTCGTCAAGTAGAAACAACTGCGCAAGCTATAAAGTATACAGCAGCGAAAGACATCTCTTGCCTGACGCAAGAACCATGTCAGCTGCTGTAGTCGGCGTACGCACTATGATTTTCTGTGCGTCATTACGCGTTATCGTGCTCTGTTTGCTACTTTCTCCTCGTTATAAATTTGTGGGTGTGCAAGGAAGGAGGGCGCGCGTCGGGAGGGTAGTTCGGAGAGGGAGGCTGCAGAGGCGAGTCGCAAGGGGGCTCGAACAGCAGCGGTAACTATGGCAGCCCCGGACCACGGGGAAGGCAAACTTCGTCACAGTCTCTCTTCTCCCTTTTCACCTTCTGTGCTTATGTTGTTCCCTTCGTATGCTTTGTTCTCTGCAGCCTCCGAGGCCTCATTGTCTCGTTTTCCAGACACTTGAAGCACATATATTATCTAGCGCCCAGAAAGCAGGTCTCGGCATCCGATCCTGACACCGGCAGTGTTTATAGCCAAATTTCTCAGCAATCAAGCGCAACGTAATCGGTACGTGCGACGGCGGCTGCATGGCTTGGAACATGAAAAATAGAAAATAAAGACAGCGCTTTTCGGTTTTTGTATTATCGCCTCTTTTTCTGGTTTCCTTGTCGAAGCAGCTACGCGGAAAGGATGCGCCTTTGGAGGACCGACGCTCTCCTCTGCATGTCTCACCACGCTCGCTAAATGGAAGAAAAAAAAAACGTTTCCGAGATGGTGCTGACAGCCAGGAAATTAAGAAAAAATAATATGGTGCTATCACATGCATTTATATGCGATATAATTGAGATGGCCACATTGGTAGCAGAAACTCGTGCTAGACAACTAAAGGGCGGTCTTCCTGGAGAGAAACGGTAACGACTGAGTAAGCCTTCCATCTTGGGACGTCGAGAAAAAAAATATGACTGCCGAGTTCCAGTCGCGGATGCAGCTGCTGAACGACGTGCGAAACAGCGCGCTAAATGGCAGGCATTGTAGATCAAGCAGCTCGAAGTCGCACAGCTGGCCTAATACACCGACTCATTTTTATTTCCTGACTGCCGGAAATGATGATGCATCGGAATTAAAATGGGAAATAGGCACAGATCCTTCCTGAAACGTTCCATAAGCACTCCGGTCATGCTGCCCATTCTTGTTTTTGCTTTTGCTGTTGTTGCTGCTGCTGATACGTCATTCATACGAAATTCTTAAGACACACGTGTTACAACTTTACCGGAAGCACGTGTCATGCGCTTTAGCGCGTCAGTATATGTGCTGCAGTTTACAGAGCATACTGGCCCGCCGAATACCTGCAGAGCAGCAGCAATGCTGGTGTCGGCGTCTTGTGCCAAGCTTGTTGAACCGCACGGCGTCGGAAACGATTTATTTTGTTTCATGTCGCTATCGTCGAATTAAATCATAAGAGAGGGCACTATACATTGTCTGTGACGCTATCGCAGACACACTTGTGCATCCCCGATTGAGTGACATACAGCTAATCATAGCAATGATAGTTTTGTACGCCCTAGTTGAGCTTAATGCCACCAGATAGCGCCACTGCTGCTGCGCTGCTCAGGGATTAGATAAGCATGGGATAGTAACAGGACATATGTAACTTTACGAGATAAAGCGGAGATAGGTAAAGCGCCAGATCACGTATCCCAACACGCAAGTAGCTGGCGCAGGTTAGGGGAATACTTCGTCTCCACACCGATTCGAAGAGCCTGTTATTCGCAGTCATCATCATCTCACGTCTACGTTTTGGTATTCCGGCATTCTGCGAATGATAATTTGCTTACAAACAAGCTAAACTCTCTACGTATGCAAAATAGGAAAAAAAGCATTGTGATGTCATGTAAGGATCAAGAATGAATGGATGCGAATCAAGCAATCGAGAGCGTAACAGAAGACTTCGCAAAGAGACTGATTTTTCCGTAGGAACGCAATATTGCATTCTTTGGAACGTGGGGCGACGTGTAATATTGGTGGACCGCCGGATGGGGTAATGGTGATAAACAAGGCACGGACGTAAAAAAAAAGAAAATAGAAAAAGGAAGTGCGCCTAGGCATGTTGACTCGGAGCAGATGTAGGCGACATTGAACTATATTTCTTGCCCCTATCAGACGCGAGACGAAACGAAAATGGCACCGTAATGGCTTGTGATCCGAAATGTGACGGCGTATGTCGACAACAACAACGCCCGAGCTTCGTCTCCCAGATGGATTTTTTCGGGGTCGGTGGGCATCGCGAGATCGGATGAGGGAAGCGGGTATTGGAGGGGGGGGGGGGGGGGGGAGCTTGGCAGGAGTGACCAAGGGATGGCTCTTTATCGAACTGCAGCGTGACGTTTCCTTCGCTTCCAAACACGCAAAGAACGGTAGAGCTTACAACCCGAAAGCGAAGCAGCAAAAATGAAGATAACGAGACAGATGTAAGGCCCTGTCGTGCTCGCACCAAACAAGCCCAATTTTTCGTGAAACGGAGGCCTTGAAAACCTTTCTTTCCTTATTTCTTTCGTTCTCCCGCGCCATGGACAGGTCAAATATCGTGTCGGCTTCCATCTGTCTTCGCCGAGGATAGCACACAGATTGTTGAAGAATTACGGAGAAAAAGAAAATGAGACATTTCTTGGGCCGGCGTTGCCAGGGCTGCCTCGCTGAAGTCGGATAGCGGGGGAAGCCATCAGAACTCGGCCCTTTCCGGGGATTCCCCTTCAAAGCACTGAGTAAACGCGATGTATCGTTATAAACAGCGAGGGGCGGTGGGGGGGGGGGGGGGGGGGAGGGTTTAATCTTCGAACAATCACGCAGAAAACTTATTCTCTTTCGCTTAGAATTGTGCAATGCGCATGCACTGCAAGGACATTGCAAGGGGTTTTCGCCGCAGAAATTGTCGCCGAGTTTTGCTGGCGCTAATGGGGGTATTTTCACAGGCCGCACCAAGGTCTTGGTCGCCGTTTTTCGTGAAGTTCAACTCTCGGTATGCTATGTAGTGCAGCCCCTCGGCAACACCATTGCGCCATAAGATGTGTTAGCCTGGTTAGTGTTTAGCGGAACGCACTCAGCAGCCGAGAAAGACGTACGCATTCAAATATGTCCTTCTCTGAGGCCTTTCGCGTTACTTTTTCCCTACATGTATACCTGCCATTTTAGAACGGAAACATTTGTGCCAGGACCGGGAAATACAACAACTACCACAGCAAAAACGAAGTGCGGCGGAAATTGAATTTGCTGATAAGAGCTGTTAGAGGCCGACGCAAGAAAAGATGATACGACGCTGGGTTAGATAATTCCTCATAGCGCCCAAATATTGAGAGGGCGGGGAGCAGGTAAACAGGTAGAATGATTCTTGAGGCCTCTCACATTAAAAAGAACAAAGAAAGGTGCGTTGGCGAGACATCCGTCACTTTGAGTGTGAAGGGAGTACAGTTCTTCCGATGTAATCATAAATAAAAAGGCGGTGTGCATCTAGAACACGCATTAGGCTTAATTGCTTTTCATATTTATTATTGTATCCTTGGTGTTGAAGCTCGCATGGGCGGGGGAAAAGAAAAACGCCAGAGGAGAAAGAGATGACTGCGGGAGTCATTGTACGACACCTGTAGCCTGAGCGTTCTTTTTTTTTTTTTTCTTTAATTTATCATGCAAGTCCACGCATCCATATTATTCTGCCCCTTGATTCTTCAAACGACATTCGTTTGAGAGTCGGCGCTCCGATGTATTCAGTGCGCTTCTGCACGTTTCTTTTACGTGACGTCGCGTACAGTCAACAAAGAACGAAACTCACTGGCTGGCGCTTCCACCAAACACACGCCAACGCTCGTCTTCCTGTACTCAGCAGTCGGGCATCAACTATCGCATAAGAATTATTCTTGAGACGAATTCGTTCTCGCACGAAACTCGAAGGCCCGCGCCTTTGCTCTCTGTAGCGGGCATCGCGACACACCGTTTCACGCGCGCTGCACGCTACTTGCAGCGGCACAGCGTGCGTGTGTGTATAGACCCGGGCGTCGCGTTCGCATTGCAACAAGGTCAGAATCGGTGCAGTAGTGTCCTCCGCGGTGTGACTCGCGTTTCTCCGCAGGAACGTCAGCGAGTGCGGGCAAGTTTTTTGAAGGCTCTGCGGCGCGAGGACGACGTCCAAAGGAGGCCGTGGACACGGCGAGAACGAATTCTAGTGGCGCCATATAGCTGCTACAAGCAAAAAAGAAAAAACATAATGATATACGGAGAACCAAAAAGAAGCGACGTTTTCTGTGGAAAGTTGTCACAGAGCCCTCGGGTGTTGACGAGTTAAAAAACGGCAAAGTGTGCCCGAATGCCTCCCTTCCCCACGTTTCCTTTCCTTCTTTTTTTTTCTAGTATTTTTTTCATCGGGTGTGTAACCATTTCTGCTTACGTTGCTCTTCATACTCGGCTCTACAAATGCTCCGGAAATGTGTACACAAGTGATAAGACGCTTTGGAAACGGGTTTAGTTTAAAGAGGAAGCAAAATCCTAACGCGAGTGGAAACAGAGCTGTAAAAGACCGGCATGATGAGATGCGGCCCGGCGAAGACACTATACCTACGCAAAGCGAGCCCTATGTGGAATACGCAGATCTAAGCAATATCTTAAGTGGATGGCATATAAGGGCGCAATGACTAGGAGTACCTGCTGACTGTCGAACACGTAAGCATCTCGGGGATTGGAGATTTCTCGTCGGAGAGGTCTGTCGTGCGGTGCAGCAAGCCAATCAGGATGATGATGGTAAAGAATCGTCTCGAACTTGTCGTTGATCTCTGCACGCCGATAGATTGGCGATGCCGAGAAGGAAATTTGGGAGGCCTTCTTTTTTCTTTTTTTTCTTTTTCGTTCTAAAAGTGTGCCACGAGCATAAGTTAGATGCGGCGGTGTCATTCCGATGGAAGCGGAATGCCATAAAACGCTCATCGGTATTTCACCTTTTGCACGCGCTTCAAAGAATCCCTGGTTGTCAAAGTTATACCGGGTTAATTCCCTACGACCTCTCTAGTAGCATCTGGGTTGCCTTGGGACATTGTAATCAATCAATCGATGAATCAATCAATAAATAGAACTTATTATTAGCGGTTAATATTGGTACAGGTACTTAGTATCCGGAAGAAGGTCCCATGATCAGAGACTGTATAAGGACGCCCTGTACAAAAAAAAAAAAAGACATTGATAAGCGATAGATAACAAGTCAAAGCAACAGCAGCAGAGCGCTAAAATAGGGCATGTAAATAAAAAATGAACATAACAAAACACCAAACTCCATTACAAAGAATAACAATATCTTAACCCATCTCAAGTTGCAAGGAATTGTGTCACAGTACAGGAGAAAAAAAATCGCATAGGCACGAAATTAAACGCAAGAGCTTATTGTCATTGTTCCAACAGCCCTCACAGAAAAGAAATAGGATGGATGTAATGAAGCAAGAGCCAATTAATCATTCAATCAAGGTATACGTGACCAGGCCACTCTCACCACGTGCGCGACAAACCCCAGCTCAGACTTCAAAAAAAAAAAAAAAAAAGCGGAAGAGACATGGAAATCTCGATCGCGTCTTCTTCCTCGGGACGGATGCCGCGCGCGGAAGTGCCGAGATTATAATACGGAACGCAGAAAGCCCGCCAGTGGTGTAACGAATAATTTAGCAACACTCGATTTTTTTTTATTTATTTTTTTTTTTACAACCCGCGCGCAGTTTCCCGCGCGGCGCAGCGTAAGCTGACACTCGACTCACAATGACGCGACGGCACGAAATTGGCTCCCTCGACGTGCGCAGACGGGACCCGGAAGAGCGCACGTGGGCCGGTTTTAAGGGGCAAAGTCTAAAGCGTGTCGAGGGGTGCCTGCCTCTTGCGACAGCGCTAATAAGAGACGGAAGCGATGCCCGCCACTTCTGCACGCGTGGTGAACTTGTTCAACGCGACTGACGTCATTCCGGTGGGGAAATCTGAAATCGAAGCCGGCGAGTGTAGAAAAGGCTCGACGTGAAAAAAAAGGCCTATAGGAAAAAGGAGTCTGTACTTCTGCAACTCAGTTTAAACCCGGGGATCGACCACGACAATTCCTTACTTGCAAGCTATGTATGTATGTATGTATGTATGTATGTATGTATGTATGTATGTATGTATGTATGTATGTATGTATGTATGTATGTATGTATGTATGTATGTATGTATGTATGTATGTATGTATGTATGTATGTATGTATGTATGTATGTATGTGTGTGTGTGTAGGGTGTTTTAGCTAACTTTAGCCAGAGTTTAAAAGTGTGCCGATGCCCTCTGAGACGACGCCACCAAACGCATGTTGCTCACTTTTGTACGTAGCGTGTCACGCAATTTTTTGTATTTTAAATAATGAGATAATTAGTCAAGCTTAATTAAAGAACTTCTGAAGCAACGAAGCAAGGAAAAGAGTTCCGAATAAAAAGTTGCAGAGCGGTTTGCAAAACATACACTTCCGGGTGACAGCCGCGGCGTCCCCAGTTGCCCCAGTTGGTGCGTGATACCACGCCGACTATACAGCGACGATTCGATGGCGCAGCATCGTTATCTACGTCAGTTACCACTGATTACGGACGAGCCAAAAGATGGTAGATACGAAAAAGCAGTCGTGTATATCCCAAGTCTGCCACAGGAGAAATTAAATGTCCACGACGACGACGACGGCAACAACATTAAAAAAAAAAAAACATGACGACGACGAAGTATTTTATTCTCAACCGTCTAGCTCGTGACCGACTCCCCATGTTGGGCATTGAGCACTAACTATCAAGCTAAAAGGAAAGTTTATTTCTACAAAATAAAAAAAAGTAAGAAGGAATGATAGAAACTGCGCAGATTCCAAGCACTGTGCGAGTCGGTGTATATTCGTGAAGCTTTCCTGAGCCAGCAAAGCAAGACTGCGCAGCACGACAGGAAACGCGCCGCACGTTTCACTAACGGACGCGTCTCGCAGCTGCCTCGGCCACCGTGGAGCACCTTGCACCGAGAGCGGGACTTTCATTCGGCAACGAAACGTGTTGAATCGCAAAAACGCGAAGTGCGTGAAATGCGCCGCAGCACTACAATATACGATGAGAGACGCTTAGCGAATTTCGGAGACGAACGCTTCCCGTAAACTTCCGTCTTCGTCGTCAGAGACAAGCACTGAGCAACGTTCCCGAGAGGTAGTACACTGGGGGGGCATATACTCTAGCACTCGTACAACCAGAAAATTATTGCACACTTTCACCACCTCGCCGACTGCACGCAAACGGTCCACAAAAGAGACCCGAGTGACCGACGCCAGAAGATGGCCGCCGTTCGGCCCCTTAGCATAAACAAATTACAAGCGCATCGGCATCGGGACAGACCACAGAGAGTCTATAACCTTGCATTCCGCTAGAACCACGAATGGGTGGGAACGGTGCCGCAGGAACTCAAGCTCGACGCGCGTTACCGATTGGGATCTCGAGTGAAGCCTAATAAGACCCTCCTGAGGTGGGCCATCAGAGGCCACTGCAGCCGCAGGCGACTGCCGACCGTCCTGCAACGGTTGCCCCAAAGTTGGTCCCCGGCGGCGAGGAGCAACTTTCCCAAGGCGCCTCGGGGACACCGGCGTCCCGCGCAATTGTGCGGGCCGCGCACAAACTGGGCACGCATTGGGGCACGAGACGCCCATGTAGAGGTCCTGGCTGCCACACAAATTGGGACGGCGCGCTTGCAGCCGTCTCCGCGTTTTCTTTTTTTTCCGCAATTGGGGCACCTCGCGCGTCGGACCATCCGCCAGCTCTGTCGGTGTCCTGCTGGTGTATAGGCATGCTTCTCCATGCCCTTTCGTACTGCACGTCCGGTACCCTTCTTCTCTTTTTTTTTTTCTTGGGGGGGGGGGGGGAGTAGAATTAGTCGACGTTTATTCTGGCCACGGAAACGTCGGTGGCGGGATGTTCGAGCCGGACCGGGCTGATGCGAGCATTTCGCCGGGCCGCGCCGGCGCTGCTCCTCTTGGCTCTACCACGGGGTCGGCGCCGCCGAATGGCGCGTTAGATTTCAACTTCACATTTAAAGCAGATGCGCACCTGCGCGTACGGTGAGCCTACCGTTCCATACCGCGAATGCCTTCCAGCTTGCCCACCTTCCTGACGCTCCGAGTAACGCGACAGTTTGCAGTAGAACAACGATTTCTACGCGCGAGCTTGCGCCTCCGCCGAGTCGATCGTTATTCCTTTATTTCTTTTTATTCCTCTTGGAAATTCGAGCTTAATGCTGCAGACGCGCGCATCCATTGTGCTACCGCTTAGGATTTCGGTTGATCCCCCGATCGGCACTGCATACACGCGTTCGTGGCGTCCGATCCGAGCGGTCGACGCGTTCTCCATCCGCAGCCCATCTGTTTTGGCAGCGCCAGCGACACGCTCAGCAGCGGGACCGCCACCTGAGGGCGGTGCGAGTGTCGTCCTACGAGGAGTGGATTAGACCGGCAACGGGCTCGATGGATTCCGGCAGGGTCATTCTGGACTCGCTCTTGGCTTTCGCCGAGGACGCGCAGCTTCTAAGGACGCGGCTCTGAATGCGCCTCCCCCCTCCTCTTCCTATTCCCCATTATAGGCCTTCGCGCCATCCCTTGTTAATACATTTTGTCATCATCATTCCACTGACGTAGAAATTACACGTCGAGTTGCCATCGGCTCCGCCGCCGCCGCTGTCGTGCTGTCTCTGATCGACGTCACATGCGCGGCTCGTGCGCGCGCGGTCGGTTTCCAACGACGTGGAATGCGTTTGGCTGCAATAAATAAATAAATAAATAAATAAATAAATAAATAAATAAATAAATAAATAAAAATTTATCAGCCCTTCCACTCTTTGAGGAAGGACGAGCAGCGAAGCTTGGGTGTGTTTTACCTTAATCGACGCATCTATGTATAGATGCATATTATTATTATTATTATTATTATTATTATTATTATTATTATTATTATTATTATTATTCAACGACACAGACAACGAATGTATCTTTTGAATGTGGAGTGATTTATTCTTATTTGTTTGCAAAGAAGTGACGTGTGCAAGTACCGCTGCATGGCAGACGGGAATTCTGCAACGTTTACAACTTCACTTTGAAACTAACTAATTACGACAAGTAAATGAAACTCGGCGTAATGATGGAGTCGTATTCGCGCCCAATTTCAGAATGAGTGTTTTTTTCTTCCAAGATACCTGCGTTAGATTGTGAGCTACACAGCACTCGCGAGAAACTGGAGACGAATTTTCTTTTTTTTTTTTTTTTTTCGTGTCGGCGCGATGCGTATAGACGGACGGACATCACCCACCACCGGAGGGTAGGCATGTACAGCTTCACTGTGAAAAAAAAAATGACCACGTGAACTAGACGCTCCGTCAATGCCAGACACGCTCCAATCGCCTCGGCGATAAAGCCAAGACGGCGTCCTGCCTTCCACTGCTGGCACTGGCGTCGTGTGTACGCAACTAGACAGTTTTAGAATAGGGGCCCCAAACGTTTTGGGGCCCCAAAGAAATAGCGTCGAAGCCACTGCGCATGCGCAAGACGCAAACTGCGTTTGGGTGTTGCGTTGGGAACGCTATTTCACTGATTTAGCGGGAGCCCAAATAGCGGCCCCAAAAGTTTTGCGTCGGCAAACATGGCGGCACCCATCGAAGCGACGGCTCACCCTAGCACAAAACTGGGTTCGATTCGCGGTAACGCGTGAAGTTCGCAAGCTAGGAGAAGTGACCGCGGTTGTCGCTTTCTCTCAACTAGCGTGTGTTATGAAGATTGACTCATTAGACGCCGCTGATTTTGAATTCGATTGTGGATTTTATGGCTCGCAGGCCTAACACGGCTAAGCTTGGCTGGTGAAGGCTAGTAAAGTTGGTTTGCTCAAAACTAAGCGCAACTAACTGTTTGCTGCTTACAGAATAGCCTCTAAATTGTAATTAAACGGGAATACATGCAAGTCAAAATTATTATTCCTATCATAAAATGGTATATTTTATTTAATTATTTCTAATAGCTTCTCTTTGACGCCGTAGTGGCGCTGTCAGCGCAAGACGCTATCCGCAAACGTAAAACCCTATTCTAAAACTCTTCACTCCTACGTGTCCCAACGCTAACACCCGCAAAGCCCTTTGGGGCCCCAAACTATTGGGGCCCCTATTCTAAAACTCCCTACTATGTACGCAGGCGTACTAGCGGTCGCGCAGCTGTCGAGCTGCTGCGCGTATGCGCTGCGCTGAGCTGAACGGACAGTAAACGTCAAGTTAACGCTATCTAACCTTTTAACTGGTCGCTCATTATGCGGTTTCCCGTAGGCCTCGTCGCGTCACACACGTGCAACGCAGACCGGCCACGCTCCTTCCCGTCACGTGATTTGCGTGCAGTTGTGCTGCAGCCCACCCGACAAGATCGTCCGAGGAAACGAAGCGCAACGCTAGACGCTGCTGTCGCTTGGAACGCTTCGCGCATTAAACTGTCAGAACTTTAACGCGACGGCGTCAAGGCCCCCGAGTCGCAGTAAATTCGCCGTCGGCAACCCACGTCCAGCGCCGACCGTCGTTTCGACAAAAAAACATCATTCTGAACTATGCGGACCCAACCACGCACACCCTCCGTGTAGCGCAAGCAAGTTACTGAACAAATTGAATTTCTCGAAGTAAGACAGGTCGAAAAAATCGTAAAGTGCGACTTAGACACACGCTACAGACACGATAGCGTCGGATTCTAATTTGAATATGCGAGAAAAACCTAATTCCGTTCCGCGGAAACTCAAACACAAACCCCATATCCAGCGTTTCTACCATTCACAGACCGGCCGCCGCCTACGAGATTTGCGAGAGCAGATCTCACAGGCCACATAATTTAGACGAAATGAAAAAAAGCTAATCCACCACCTCGGGAAGGTCTATCCAATCGAAAACACTTGTAGTTGTTTGAATTAAAGTATTGGTCAGCGGACAAACGAGTTTCTTGTAATAGTATAGCGTCTGGCTTCCTTGGTGCACCAGCGTCCGTCTCCTTACGGCGCCACGCGAAGTCGCGATCGCAGTTGACGCCGGCGGTAAGGGGGAAAGCTCCAGCAGCAGCGTCCGAGTATGAACGCCACAAATGGCACGCGACCGTAGGGTGACCTTCCCCGCAACGCCGACAAGGACGGTCACGTCCGTCACTTTCGTGGCGATCGTTACCACAACGGCCACAGAATGCTGCGGTGCATGCAATGTGTACGGTAGTGGCCGCTGGAGCCGCACCGACGACACACGCGCTGGAAGCCGCGGTAGTCAAACATCACACGATCACTAGAGACTAGCAGGTAATTGGGTACCGGGGTTGTGACACTCATTTCCATACGCACGAAGCGTGTGCCCGTGAGCACGCCACGTCGTCCGCTCATAAGACCAGCGTTGACAGATGGAACCTTGCCGTATGGTTGTAGTGCCTGGACGAGGACTTCGTTCGGAACGAAGGGCGGCAAGAAGAGGCAGGTTACGTTGGTGACCTGCGGGCCGACGGGAACGACAGGACAGCGTTCGCCACCGATGACGAGGCAGCCAGCATCGACGATTAGAGTCATGAAAGCCACACCCTTGACGATACTTGGACGTTGAGGCCTCCCATGTGCTGAACGCAGTTGACCTCAGAGAGGCCAACCTTTGAGGCAGCCGCGTCGACGACGGTATCAGGACCATTCCCCGTAAAGACAACAACATCGAAGACATGGGCCGTCGAGGGAGTCCACGACGCTGTAGGCTCCAGATAACACGCAGGAACGTCAGCGGAAACTATTTTTCTCCGTCGCAGAAAATAGGGGAGGCGACACAAACACTGACTCACGTCCCGCGTGCAGCGTGGAGCGCAGCAAGGTTTCTCTCTATTTTGGCACTGTCCTTGCAGCCAAATAGCTGTAGCCCTGCTCACTTAGGTTAACTTGAAAAGCATCCATGTTTGTCCTAGTTATTCTGCATATTTCGTCTGCATATCTCGCAAAGAATGTGGGAAAACATAACATAAAGCTGCAGCAATAAAGTTTCTTAAGTTTGCTTCGTATCCTTTAAGCTAACATCTTCGACCACAGGGTGCACATGCATTAAACTGGGCTGTTACATTCTTTGAGACTAACCCGGACAAAGAAACAACCGTCGCAGATCTATGCCAGTCCTAGCAAGTCGTACATCAAGGACAGCGAAGTCAATAACTGCAAATGTGCAGTGCGAGTCCCTTCCCTACAGCCATTCCTTTCCATATTTTTCCGTACATTTGATCTTTCAATGAAGAAGCGTTTTACAGAGAAGCTGCATACCTCTATCCTCCAAGGAAATTTTCGTGTAGTAAGCAAAAAACTCCTCATACATGGGCCGATACATGGGCCGGGCTGACCCGCGGCAGAGGTGAAGCATTCAGCGACTCCACAGGTGGAGTCCACAACTTTGCGAACTGTTGCATCTCCTCCTCTGAGCTCAGCATCCTTGAGCACTCTTCTCCCCCTTCTCGTCGTATTTCAACTCCTCTGGGTTCCGGCTCACGCGGGGCACCTTGGCAACGAGGCGGCAAATTCCATCGCTCGCGAGATCACAGACCGAGCCGCCCCTCCTCCCCCTCCGGCATTGACACGCGCGACTCCCTCCTCACATTCCAAGACATCACCCTTCATTACCGCAACTCTCGCCTATCCCTCTCTCCCACTCACAAATCCCTGTCTAAGCTCCAACAGAGCACGTGGCGCCATTTACAGGCCCACACTTCCCTCCCTCCGGCCCGACTTGCCCTTATTCACCACGGTGCCTTCTCACCCGAATGCACGCTCTGCAGACACCCCCTCGAGCAGACTATTCTCATATTCTCTATTCGTGCCCGAAACACTCTCCCCATCAATATTCGCATGCATCTAGTCCGCAGCTGTAGGAGGCTGCTTTGGCCAGACCGGAGCCGGTCGTCCAGCTGCGGCTAACGATATGGGCAGCGAAAGTCGCCGCCAGGCATGGTCTGGAGGCCACGATCGGCAGCCTGAAGGCCACCCACGGAACGGTGGCACCTTAATTTTTCCTTTAATTTGTTGGCCTTCACTAAATAGAGTTTGTACCACCACCACCAAGCGTTAAGCACTCCCCATACGTGGGCCGATCTCGAAGTTCGTGCAATACCGGCCCGTCCTGCGGCGGAGGTGAAGCAGGCGTTGAGCACTCCCCATAGGTGGGCCGATACCGAAGATGGTGCAGTGCCGAGCCGACCTTCGGCGGAGGTGCAGTTCGTCATTAAGGGGCCCACATACAGACCTTCGCTGGTCATCCTTCTTCACAGAGTAGAAGGGCACCGAGTTTTTTTCTTTTTTTTTTATGCTAAAGCATTATATGCAACTTTACACGAAAATAGGTCGGCGTAGTCAGCGTGACCAAAAGATGGTACCAAAAGTTTATCAGGGAGGTTCCTGTACACGATGTAAGTTTGACTTTGAAAACAAAATTTGGAAACTCTTGGCCTTGCTGGAAACCTAACCCGGGCCTCTGGGGTGTGAGACGAGCACGCTAGCCCGACGCCAAGGCGGCTCCACGGTTGTACATCGCAACATCAAGCGGAACTTACAGCTGTCGTGGAGGCCGCGACCATGCCAAATCCACACGAACAAAATCTGCTCATTCGAACAGATAGCCAGGTTGCATGCAGGGCACTCGCAGCCAGAAACGTTTCCGCGCCACTACACTCAGCATTAACAACGCACCCCAACGCACACCCTAACATTATAGAGCGCGGGTTCAGTGGATTCCGAGTCACACAGGGATCAGAGGGAACGAAGTGGCACATGCCACATCCCGCGCAAGTCTCCCGGGCCCTCCTCTGTGGTGGCCGGACCCACTGAGTCTGAATAAGCAATATGCCTTCGCGTGGGTGGAAAGGCACGAAAAAACTTGACCATTTACGAAACAACTCCATGAAGTATCCACAAGCAGACACACACACGAAGCGAAGAGAGGCGCTACTATGGAGGCGTGCACAGACGCACTCTCTCTTGTCCCCACACGTTCAACGCTGCATACAACGTTTGCCTGGTAAACGTGCTTGCATGGCATGTGGCGGTTTCCCGGGTAATGCTCACATTCTGTGGGATCGTCCAGGTAGCCGTACCGCTATTCAGGCTAGCCTTGCCAGACTCTCACCCACCCGTAGACCTGCGACACTTGAGGAGTGGCTGGCGGACTCCTCCTCCTCCGACTACGTGCGTGCCATGATCGAGCTCATCACGACGCTCGGCTTGGCAGACAACTAGAACAAAGCGGGCGAGCCCCGGACCGGGGTTCTTAAATAAAGTTTGTTCTTTCTCTCTCTCTCCACGGTTGTGGCCACGCAGGTTCTGGCTTACTATAGGTGTGGGCTAGTACGTGCGCGCCATCGGGCACGTTACGGCGCACTCCCACACGTAAGCAGTGCAAATTGTCTCTGTCGAATTTTTTTTTAGCAATTCTAGACGGAAATCTGGTTTTGTACAGGTCGTTTACTCGATGAGCGCGATTCGGCTAAATGGAATGCGTCGGCAATAAAGTTATCTCAAAGTGTACTTAGAATGGTTTCCCCTTGCGTAAATTGCAGAAATACTTGTTCAAAGTTTACGTCAATTGCCTTGAGCAGCTTTGTAGGTTTCCTAAGGTAACTAGGACAGTGTGCCACCAGGGCTGACTGGCTTCAGCGACGGTTAATCTCCGCGGAAACGGAACAAAGCTTCTACCAACGCCCCTGCGTGTTCCACGCCGGGGACGTCCACCTCTCACGCCATGGCGCCTACAGCGTCGTGGACTCCCTCGAAGGCCCACGTCTTCGATGTTGTTGTCCGTACGGGGAATGGTCCCGAGACCGTCGTCGACGCGACGGCCTCAATAGTTGGCCTCTCTGAGGTCTACTGCGTTCAGCACATGGGAGGCCTCAACTTCCAAGTCACCGTCAAGAGCATGGCTTCCATGACTCTAATCGTCGATGCTGGCTGCCTCGTCATCGGTGGCGAGCGTTGTCCCATCGTTCCCGTCGGCCCGCAGGTAACCAACGTAACCTGCCTCTTTTTGCCGTCCTTCGTTCCGAACGAAGTTCTCGTCCAGGCACTATCGCCATACGGCAAGGTTCTGTCTGTCAACTCTGGTCTTATGAGCGGACGACGTGGCGTGCTCACGGGCACACGCTTCGTGCGTATGGAAATGAGTGCCACAACCCCGGTCCCAAATTATCTGCGAGTCTCTGGTCATCGTGTGACGTTTGACTACCGCGGCTTGCAACGCGTGTGTCGTCGGTGCGGTTCCAGCGACCACTACCGTGCAGTGCACCGCAGCGTTCTGTGGCCGTTGTGGCGTCCATGGCCACGAAAGCGACGGGTGTGACCGTCCTTGTCGGCGTTGCGGGGATAGTCACCCTACAGTCGCGTGCCCTGTGCGGCGTTCATACTCAGACGCTGCTACTGGAGCCTTTCCCCCTTTACCGCCGGCGTCAACTGCGGTTGAGACTGCGCGTGACGCCGTAACCAAAGAAATTGCACTGACACCGCAAGAACCAGCGTCAAGAAATGAAAAAGAAGAGGCATGCAGCTCGGGAAGTCACAACGCGCCATCTTCGCCGGCCTCCTCTACTGAAAAAGAAGATCATGACGTGGCGGATCGCAACACGCCAGGTTCGCTGGCCTTCCAATCAGCGGAGGACACGCATGCTGTGGCCGAAAGCGCCTTCACTTCGGCTGCTACCATCACTCCTCCTGATCTCAGCAAAGTTTTAAAAGCAGATAAAACACCTGACCCTGCGATCACTACAGCCGATATACCCACGAAATCTGCTGTGGCTTCATCCGCCTCAATTGCATCTCGTACAACGGCGCAACCATTACATCTGAATGAGCCCCCAGATGCCGAAGTTGTCGGCGACGATGAAACCAATCCCGCCGCCCTACCGCTACCGACATCATCCTCATCAGAAAACAGCTTCAGCCTCGGAGTTGATAGCAGCGTCGGACTCTCGCCAAGCCTGGATGAACTCGACATAGAAATGGCGGCCCCACGAGACGTAAAGCGCGCTCATGCGTCAGCCTCTGGCTCGGACGGCGGCCCCGATCGCCGTGCCGAGTTACAGCGGCCCAAAAAACCTCGGCCTTCTTCGAGAGGGTCGAAGAAGTGACGCGTGGACTGCTTGACCCCTGGACTTGTTCCCGGGGCGCCGACTTGAACAGCACGACCAGGTCAGTTTGGTGATACATTTAATTAATTATGGCTGACACCCTGAAGATTATTTCATTAAATGCACAAGGGTTCCGAAGTCCTGTAAAACAAGCCGAAATTATCAGCGTGGCCCGGGCAAAACAGTGTGACATACTGTGTTTACAAGAAACAAATTTTTTCACCATTGGACATGTCCTTACTTTCAAACGCACTTTTAACCTAGACTGTTTCTCCTCCTTCGCGACATCACGATCTAGCGGAGTTGGCATTATTATTTTCAACAGAGCTCTCTTGCGAGATCATCATGTCTTTTATGATGGGACTGGGCGAATATTGGCATTTGATTGTGTACTATCTTCATTTAGGTTACGGATTTTGTGCATATATGGACCCGCGCAGGCCATTAAGTCCAATGATTTTTTTCGTGACCTGGACGTGTATTTCCTTGACGTCCGTCACGTGGTGCTCGTTGGGGATTTTAACTGCGTCTTAGACACGCGAGCAGATGTGCAAGGCCCGGGCTGGGGTCGCCCTGATTGGAACGCACGGGAGTTGCGTCGCCTCGTCCAGCATTTTTCGTTGCTGGATACATATCGACTTTTTCATGGTTCTTTATTTGCCTGGACCTGGCGACGTGGTGCGTGGTCAAGCAGGTTAGACCGTGCCTATGTGCCAAGCAGTTTAGCTCAGTATGTCACCCGGTCTGATGTGATAACGTTACCTTCATCCCCTGTTTATATTTCCGATCACAAACCAGTAATACTTGAAATTCGCTTCCCTGCTTCCTCATCAGTAAAACCCTGGCGTCTGGACATCCGCGTTCTACATGACGCGCGCTCGCGCCCTTGTTTGTCAAGAGTCTTGGGCGCCTCTGTTTCCTCTGTTTCTAGATCTGACGGAGAGTCATGGGATGCGCTCAAGGTGCAGTGGCGTCTGCACTGTTCAGTTGAAGGACGTGCACTCAGACGACGTATGTCAGAAGAACTGGCGAATACTGCCACGAAGCTCCGCATCGCCCTTCGGGTCAATTAGCTGACTCCGTTGATGAGGTCCTGGCAGCGTGAGCTACGGAGGCGTTTCCAACGCCTCATCGCGGCGTCGTCTTTGTCACCTGCTGCTTGGCGATGCAGACGTAATCCGTGTGCACACCCGGAAGTTCTGCGCTTTTCAAGAAACTCGCTTTTTAGACAGCCGAATGCATTCGGTTCTGCGGCCCCAAGAGCACTTCCTGTTACACCACCTCCCACGCGTGATTATTCGCTCTTTGTAACGCATTTTGAAAACATGGCGCGTACGACCATGCAAATAGATTCTGGCTCTCGAGGATTTCATACATTGCTTAGTGGGCTGCCTCAGGTTCCACCTGAGGTAGCTGACCGTCTTTGTGCACGACCATCAGCCGAGGAAGTGAAGGCAGCATTATCTTCCATGAAGCGTGGCTCGGCCCCAGGGCCGGACGGTTTGCCCGTTGAGTTTTATCTAACGTTCTGGGAAGATATTGGTGCCACTTTCGTATCTGTTATCAGCCAATGCTTTGAGAACTTTGATTTCCCGTTTAGTTTTCGGGACGGTCGTATTGTGCTGATACCTAAGCACGACCCGTCATCAGTTCATCCAGAGGAATGGAGGCCAATCACGCTTCTCAACGTTGACTACAAAACCTTCACAGCTGTTCTCACCCGGCGCTTGAGAAGCCTGATGCCTTCCCTAATAGGACACCATCAGGCATGCTCAGTCCCTGGCAGAGAGATACACAGTCTTTCGTTCGTTACGCGTGACGTAATGACATACACGCTGACCAGGTCGGCACGTGGTCTAGCACGTGGTCTAGCACGTGGTTTTCTTGATCTAGTTTCACTAGATCAAGAAAAGGCATTCGATCGCCGTGAACATAACTACATTTTTAATGTACTGACCTCGTTCGGCTTCTCGTCAAATTTTGTTGAACTTATTAGGAATACGTATTCAAATATCCGAAGTACATTGTTCCTTGATGGTCGAGAAAGTTCACCGTTTCCCGTTACTCGTGGCGTTCGTCAAAGGTGCCCTCTATCCCCGGTACTCTTTGTGCTCAGCCTTGAACCATTTCTGCGCTCAATAGTGAGAGACCCTTACGTATGCGGTCTCCCACTGCCTGGTAGCAGTGTTGTGAAGGTGACAGCCTTCGCCGATGACATCACATTATATCTCAGGAATGAAGATAGCTTAACCCGTAGCCTTCGAATTTTCACAGAGTACGGAAATATTTCAGGTGCTGCGCTAAATTTTTCAAAATGTCGTTATTTGTTCATTGGTTCACCACAGACACGCCTAAGTCCCCTTTTTCGTCTTCAAAAGAGCAATTCTCTTCGCATTTTAGGCCTTGACTACACCTCTAATGGCATATCAGACTCTGTGTGGCTCTCAATTCTTGAAGATGTAAGGCGAAACATTGAAGATGTTCAAGGGTATGATTTATCCCTATCAGAAAGAAGGCACTTAGCGCAGTCTGTATTTTGCGGCCGGGTGTGGTACGTTTGTCACGTCGTACAGCCACCATTACGGGTTACTAAGTCCTTGCAGTCCCTTCTTGGTGCCTTCTTCTGGTCGGGCCGTACAGGACTGGTCTGTCGCGCGGCGCTTGGGCAACCACGCTCTCGCGGTGGGTTCGCCTTCCCATCCGTGTCTGTCCGCTGCCGGCTGCTTGCTCTGCGATTTCTGCTCCGTCTGTTACAGCATGATCAGTGTCCAGCGCGTGAACTCGCTTGCTATTTCCTTGGCACGAAAATTCGCTACATGTTACCGGGCGTACACTTAAATCACGGACCACAAGTGTTAAACGCACCTACATTTTACTGTACGGCCATGGCATTTTATCGCCACATACAACAGGTATGCCCTGATGTAGACGTTCTACAAAACCGTGTAGTAGATACTATGTCAGCCTTACTGCTTCCTCTAGTTCCCCCAGCGCGCCTCGCACGTTCAAATAATGTGTCGTGGGATGCGATAACGGCGTCATTTTTGCCTGGCCACCTACGCGACTTTATGTGGCGTCTAGGGTGGCAAGTGCTTCTAACTCGGGACAGGCTTGACGGTGGGGCGTTGTCCCATCTTCGCAGTGTCCCAATTGCCCCCTTCAAGAATCCAATAAACATGTACTGTTGCAATGCGTCGTTGCCAGGATATTTTGGAGGGCCGAGCATACTGGATTTCGTGGCCTTGGAGTTAACCGCTTTATTACATCTGGTCGCTGCTCACGTGGCCGCTTCGCGCGACTTTTAATTGCTGCGGGGGCCTTCTGTCTATGGCGTAACCGGTGCGAGGCAGTTGCCATGGGACGTCGTCACCGCGCTCTGTTTCCACTTATGGGGAGGTTCTACTCTGAGCTACTGTCGTTTCTGTCGGAGGAGTTGTTCTTCCTTGGAGAAGAAGAGTTCCTTCGTCAGTGGTCATGTCGTTTCCTGTCGGTGGCTGATGGACGCGTATGGCTGAATTTTCGTCCAGCCTGGTTCTTATAGCCAGACCATCAGAAGTATTCATTTAATGCACATAGAATGCAGGTGCCCGTGATTGCTGTGTGTATGTGTCCTCTCGTATACGTGATCATTTTTGTATATACACATCTCGTGCACATCATTTCATTATTGTGTAAAGTGTTCTATCACATCATCATTGTACATAACCATTGTGTGCACTGTATATATTGAAAATCATTTTGTACATGCGTCATTTAGTTTATGTGTAACTGTGCCTTTCCGTGGTTATACGTGTTTATATGTTGGTGCGTGAGGACTCGGACATTATAATATTTGGGGTTTTACGTGCCAAAACCACTTTCTGATTATGAGGCACGCCGTAGTGAAGGACTCCGGAAATTTTGACCACCTGGGGTTCTTTAACGTGCCCCTAAATCTAAGTACACGGGTGTTTTCGCATTTCGCCCACATCGAAATGCGGCCGCCGTGGCCGGGATAGGACTCGGACATTACTTACGTTGAAAACGCGCTGTGTTTCGTTTCTTACGTGTTATCGTCCAGGTGGAATTGAGCCGTGATTATGACTCAGTGTTCGTATCGTCTCTTGTCGAAATAAACTTTTTCTAAACACCATTATCAGGCCAGTTTTATTTCTGGCTATCTAGCTATCGCACCGAAATAGCGCATTCTGAAATGCGGGCTATTCACGTGGGTATGTGCCGCATTTCAATGACCTTCTTTTAACGACAGTATTGGCCACTGTTAATGAGGGAAGCTACAGCTAGAAAAGGACATGGTACACAAGAAGGGATGGCAAGGACAAGCGCTTGCTTTGGGGCAATTTTTGCCCCACGATATCGCGCATTCCTAGGCGATGAAACGAGCAGTATGGCTACGCTATGCTTCGAAGCTGCCCTCCGTAAATCGTGCTCACACGAAATGCGGTCTATACCTTTACTAGCCAAGTAGCCCGCCCTTTGGTAGCTGCCTTCCCTTTCAGGCCGTGGATGCTGTAGCCGAGACACTACTGTAAATAGTGAGGCATGCAGCGCAAAGGGTAAGGGCAGAGGCCCAACGTCCTAAGTTGAAGCAAAAGGTTGTGTGCACAAGGTGTCACACAAGCTTAAAAAGGTTGCTAACGGTCATGGTGCGCTTGTCGTTTCTTTTTTTTTTTTTTCTGCCCCCTATAAGCTTTCTAAGCTGCGCTCTTGCAGCGCAAACTTGCTGTGAAAGTATATGAGGTTACCGCACCCCCAGGCGTGAGAAAAACTTCGTCAAGTGTCCCAGAGGTAGGCTTTATGCCACCCTTATATGTCAGGCGGTAAAGTGTATATCGGTCAAACCCAACGTTGCGCGAACGACCGCTTAAGGGCGCATGCGCGAAAATTAAATAGGAAAGAGGACATGGGCTCACATAAGGTGGCCCATGTTACCGCGTGTGGTTGTTAGGCTCGTTTCTCGGATACTGCCATTTTGTACAGAAGTGGTAACGCTTCTTGTAGACTTGCATTGGAAGCCTTTTTTATATCGAAAAAAGAAAACAGATTCTTGTATAAGTGAGGCATCAATCGCACTTCTTAACCCGGAGTTTCTTTCACTTGCACCTGTTCTTTTTTGCTATGCTTCAGTATATGCATGGTGCGCATGCGTGACAGAGCGATATATATGTATGTGAAACCCTCCCGACCATTAAAGCGCTTGTCTTGGTCTCCCCTACCTGTGCGCGCCTTGTCTTCTTGTTGCGATAACTTTGCTCATCAGCAATGCAAAACCAACTGGCCCGACAATCAATCTCTCTCGAGTTACTGTGTCACTGGGCCACATGGATATGCGTGGACTTCACGTCGGTGCCGCCAGAACACGCATCGGGTCTAGAGGTAAGCACGAGAGCGGAGTCCGGCTGCAGCATGCGCCTCATGCGGAACACGATTCGGCTGTCTGCTTACTTGGAAAATCCTTGTAGATGCGTTCTACCAGATTTTTTTAAAGTAATAGCTTGCTTTCACTTTTCGCCCCACTTAGAGCTTTGCCAGTTTCTGACCGTTTGCAGTCAACTTGGGATACTAGAGTCACTACGTACGTGCCCGATATAGGTGACACCTACTAGCCCGAAGAGAGAGAGAGAGAGAGAGAGAGAGAGAGAAATAAATAAGACACGCCCGACGGTCGGCTTAGAACCCTCCATGGTCCCCCAGCACAGAATCCAGGCGCTCTAACCATTAGATCACGACAGAGTTCTAGTCGCCTCCGGCGCAACGCTGAACCTTGCTATCTATCGCTTCCCTCGCTCTGCTGTTCGGGTGAAATTGGCAAAAATTTTCGGTTGCCCGTTGTAAATAATACGGCGCATCGTAAGATCACTCAGCGCGCCAAGTTACTGTCCCCGTGTGACCACGACAACGAGAGAAAGGAAACTAAAATCACTGATGATGATTATGATCATCCATCAACGTGGAACGCACAAACAATCGGAAATTGCCCAAAAGATCAAGCCACGTCAAGGCAGCTTATTTTGCTTCATCGATCATTGATGGAGCAGCCACATGAAAGTTGCTACCTGCAGCATGCAGCTTCACTGGGATGCTGGCCTCGCCCCGCGTCCACCCCCCCCCCACCCCCCTATGTGTGACAGCAGTGTATGCAGCGTGTTTATGTTGTTGTAACGACTGCATTATATACTTCCCTTGAAATATGAATCCGGCGGTTGTAGGTAACGCGCAGATCGTACAAAGTACAGTAGGTCGAAAAAATGAGATCAAAGAAACAAAAAATAGAAAGTAGTTGGAACTGCGTGGTAAAAAAAACAAACAAAAAAGAATAGCGTGCAACTATATAAGCAGTCAGATCAGATGGAGGCACAGTTGCCACCGTTAATCTTCGTCATTCACTTCGTCGACTCAATCGCTGTCGCCCTCGGGCTGGCTCGGACACTGTTCCGGCGGCACCTAACGCTTCGGTTGGTGGCGCGTGCTCTCGTGCAGCCGAGATGGCGCGTGCTCTCCCCAACCTTACACCTGAGCAGTGGGGATGCCGTGCCTGACCAGTTCGGACCCCTTACAACCAGCCTACACCTGATAGAACGGGTCCGCAGAACATGCAAATGCCAAAGGAGTCCTAGACTTAGAGCCCCTACATAACTCTCCGCACAGGCTGAAGACATCTATAGGATATAACAACGTTATTTCCTCATCGTCTTCTTCTTCCGCTAATCTCTGACCGTGGCGTTGCAGCGGCAGGTGAAGTTGACATGCTGCCTATATATATATATACCTCGCCGACGGTGACAACGCACATACGACGGGTAGGTTTGATATGTGTAGCCACCTATGCGACTGTGACAGGTACAGGCTGGTTAACGGCTCCGTTCCCTACCGTATTACGCTGTTCAAACAGCAAGCGCTGCCTAAATACCCTCACTGCTGTAAGTATGGGCCCGCAATCGCATCATTCTTTCTAATAAGGCGAATACCTCTCAAGAAGAGTGCGGCTATTCGCTTACGTACACTGGCAATCATCGTCGGCTTTTCCTGCTCAATTCCTTTCCCTTTCTTTTTTTTTTCTTTCGCAGACAGCGCTTTCTTTCTTATTCGCCCTGTATGCTTTATGAAAATGAAACATTTAAGGAATGAATAATAAAGAGAGCACCCGTGCGTATCTCGGTAAGTGGCGCAAGTCTGCCGTCGCGCGTGTATAGCCTGGCACAAATGAACAATCGGCCATCTTTTGGCGCGGCCGTTTAGTGGCGGCCACAATAAGTAGATACAGTAGGACGCTAATGGTATAAAGTTAGAAGCATCCCAAAGAAGGCAGCGAAAGTAATGAATTAACGATAATGAAGAAAGGCGACGTGCTCGAAAAAGGAACTGAACTCGCAAATTCCGAAGTTGCGCACAATCCGACGGTCTCTTTCTCAGAGAGCATCACTATCCTCCATCAGAGTACGAGTGTATAGAGTAAAACCCCGCTGTAAGGAAATGGAAGCGGGAGCCAGAATTACTCGTTTATGTCCATTGCATCGCACGTACTGCAGTATAATTCTTTGTGGAGATTTCAGGGTGTGATTCCACTTACTTCGTTATATCCATTGTTTCGTTATGCCCCATTTCGTTATTACGAGTTTCGACTGTGGCTGAACGGAATGTCCCATGAAACAGAGACAGAAGGCGGCAGAACGCTCGGGAACGCAAGACTCGCGTGTGGCTCGAAATTGAAACGATCCCGTCCGTGTGCGCGCGTTTCTGCGACAACCGATCCGATGAGGCAAGACGACCAATCTCGACGAAGATTCCTCTTCCCTTGCGTTTTCTTTCCTCCCTTATTTATTCTCTTTCTTTAAGTTTTCGCCGAGACAATGAAGCAGCCGCGCGTGAAATCCATTCTACGCTCCGCGAATGCCGCGCGAAATCGAATACAGTGTGTTGCGGGAGGTGCAAGACGAAGCACGTAAGTCGCTTTATTACCTTCGTTTGTGTATCGTTTTCCCGCAGCAAGCCCGTGCGTGTCGCATTCTCTGAAAACGATTCTGCTCCCTCGGTTCCTCTAAGCAAATACACCACCCCTAATCGACTATGTAGAGCTCTCTGGCAAGTTTTTGCGCGCGAAGGAATTCGGTAAGACGAAACGGGTTGCGCCAGATCGTTCGTCTTTATTTCTTTGCTTTCCTTCTTCCTTTGCGGAATCAATTAGCGTCGCTTTTTCTCTCGCCATTTTTGTTTTTTTTTTTGCTCTTCTTTATATACTTCGATATAAAGTTTGCTTCTGTACGTCCAACGAGGTAGAAATTTACAATTAAAACAATCTTGGCGACGCTATAGTGTTACATAATCCACTAGTTCGTCGGCTGGTGTTCCATTGCGCGGAAACTTCAAATTTCCGTACGTGGACTGAATTAGTTTGAAGGCGTGCGGGAACATTCTCTATAGGTACGAAGTATAAGTTCAGACTTTACGCGTACACATCCGGCCTTCGAAACGTTCGTCCGTCAGCGGAACAACGTTTCGCTATCGCTGTCGCTAACGTTTCGCTAATTGCTATCCAAGTAGTCATTGCAATTCACTTCGCTTTCTTTCTTTATTTCTTTTTCTTGGGGGGAGGGGGGGGAATGTTTCCGCGCAAGAGTTGCCTTTGGGCCAGTGTTCAGAACTGAATTCGACTTAAGTGAATATTTACTTTCTATATGTTGTCTCCTCGGCCACTTACAGTTACCTATGGCCTGTGCAGAGCCTTAACCTATAGAAATAATACAGTGACCTGCACCTTATTGCGACGCAAGTTGTAAGAACCGTCGAAGTATGATTTGCTGTGTCCGTCCGTCCGTCCGTCCGTCCGTCCGTCTGTTCCACTATACGTCGCCGTCGTCAGGTCCGCCACCTCGTCATCGTCAGCTTCACCTTCGCTTAATGAAGGAAGACGAGACTTCCCCCGCCCCCCCACCACCACCGCCACTGCGTATGCAAATCCTGCACCTCAGGCAACGTGCAGTTGGACGCCGGACGCACTCGAAACACAAACCCCTTTGTGGACGTGTGTTGCCTATGAGTAGCTTAGCACTGTACTATGCCAGGCGAGTTGGTGCAGGGCTAATGGCGCAATGTAAAAGAGAGGGAGAGGGGGGAAGGAAACAGAAAGAGCGCCAGAAACAAAAACACATACACTGCAAAATAATTTACGACCCTAAGGTGAATAAAGTTTCAATCGGCGTATAACTCGCACCCTTACACATAGAAGGGACTTAAATGTGTGAGTTAAAGAGCGAGTTACCCCGTTATTCATGTTTACGGGCATAAATTATTTTACTGTGTAGAGTAAAAATAAACGCGACACAAATAATTCTTTCTTTCTTTTTTTTCTTTTTGCCTTGCACCAGATAACGTCGGATCTGTTGCCTACAAGCATCGACCCAAACGCATACAATTTCTTTTCTCACCGAGTTTTCCTTTTGCGTACAAAGTGTTTCGGTAAATGTATCTGTCCAACGCTGTATGATAGGCAGCTGACGTCAGCTGCTGTATTAGAGCAGGAGCAGAGAAGAACGAAGATGAAGTTTGCTGCGCTACTCCCTTTCAGCTGGAATCAAACCGCATGCTCTGTCAAAAATATATTTTTTTTCCTTGTTTGTGTGTGCCTTTAAATCCACGATAATTCATTCGATCCGATCATACCGATTTTGATTTTAACCCGTAACTTGACGTTTTATAGCACTAACCTCATAAAGATTCATAAATCTTATGCGTCAGCATGATTTGGAATAATCTGCCCATTTCATGGCCGATCTCCCCCCGCAGTGGGTAGCAGGCATATGCTGCATAGGAAAGAATAACACCAACATGAGCACGCACAGAGAAGGAATGCCGTTACGAAATCAATAGATCTTTCATATATATATATATATATATATATATATATATATATATATATATATATATATATATATATATGTGTGTGTGTGTGTGTGTGTGTGTGTGTGTGTGTGTGTGTGTGTGTGTGTGTGTGTGTGTGTGTGTGTGTGTCAATGAATGTTCTTATTCTATGTGCACTTTACGCATTTAAACAAAACATTCTGAGCGTTTTCTAGCGGTGCTCTTGTGTCCAAGTTAATAAAACGTTACGTAATCGCGCAACAACTGAACTTGGCAATTTCTCCGGGCTCTTACGCGCCACGTAGACTCCGAGAGCGCCGGCGTCTGCGCACCGTATTTCGGAGTCCACAGCGAGCACCAGTGTACTTCTAAACACCGTGCACCAGTGCATAGAGGACGAAAAACGACGCTGCGTGCATTGCAGAGGAGTCGTTTTCTAGGAGGTGGCGGCGTGTGCTGCGATGATCTGCTGCTGTCTCAGTAAAATGTGTCCAGAGCGGGAAATTCCCTCTTTCTCCGTCTTTAGTGGTATATATATATATATATATATATATATATACATGGTACGTCTAGGAAATGGTGGTCACGACGTCACCCGTCGTTTCCGGCGCCTGCAGCGTGGCCATAGCTTGACCTTCGCGATTGGTTCTCCTAACTTTGAAGGGCAGCCGTCGTAACAGGCAGAGAGAGGTAACGCGCAATGGGGATCCCGCCTATTTTTCTTCCCCATCTCTTTCCTCTCCTTCCTCATTCTCGAGGCACGTGTTTATCCAACACGCACCGCGCTCACCTGTGGTAAACCTTCTCGTCTCTCCCCGATCCCGTCACAACCTTCTCATCCTCTCTTCTACCGACACGTGACGAGGTCGTCTTGCGGAGCAATATACCCGTCATCTCCTGGCTTATATATATATATATATGCCAACTTATCGGCTTCGGTAAAGTATACCGCCGAGGTAGCGGCTGCATGGCACGAGGCAGCAACTGCAACCGGAATGTGGCAACAACTGTCGGTTTCGCATATGTTGCCCCCCCCCCCGGCCACCCCCGCTGAAGAAATGCGCAGTGTGCAAGTCGTTGCAAAACCGCATCTGTACCGCGTTCGTTCGTGAAACGAACACGTTGACGACTTTGGTGAACTAAAAAGAAGAAGAAGAGAACGGTATACATGAATGACGTTTTCGGCGAGAAACAGCTTTAGAGTTTCCTCGAGGCTGCACGACAGACTCCGAACGGAGTCAATTTTTCTCAGCTCGAGTTCACTTCTGTCTGTACACTGCAGAAACGCGCGGACCTTGCACCTCTTTGTGCTGCACACCCCCTCCCCCACTTTGAAGTCTCGTGTGCGCACGCGCAGTACTGTTTATAGAGCGTGGTGTTTCTGAAATGACGCAAGGAGCGGGCTATCGCACAAAGACCGGCAACGTCGGCCTGATCCGTTCCGACGAAGGCGAGCCGCGAAACACGTTACGTAACGCGTTCGCATCCCACGAACAAGACTCACGACGTACACGTGGGTGATACGGGCCACACCAGGGCGAAGGGTCTCTTACCGATGGGGTCACTGCCTACGAATGCCTGTCGTGAATTTCTTCCTAAATCCTTTTCCCCTCGTAGCGAGAGGCGGGTAGACACTTTCTTTAAAGCATGTTATTGAGTTTCCCTAAAGAATTACTCGAGAGAGCTCTGACACAATTAAATATGAATATGCATGTGCGAAGAAAGCAGACTTCCGTGAGTTTAGCGAAAAAAAAAAAATCTTGGTTGCACATATGCAAACCTAAAGTGCCGTATGTAATGCCACAGATCGCCTAACTGCACAATCATAAAGGTTAGAAAAATCATTGTATAATATATATATATATATATATATATATATATATATATATATATATATATATATATATATATATATATATATATATATATATATATATATATATATATATAGGGATCTCACGCACTGTGCGCATCTACGTAAACGAAGCTTTCTGTGCTGTTTGCTTTGATTGACGATAATTAGCGGCGATGTTGACGGCGAACGTTTAATGTCTTCAAAATTTAGTGCAATATGAGAGTGGTGAGTTGATGGTGAGTGAGTGAGTGAGTGAGTGAATAAACTTTATTGTAGGTCCGGCGAGGACGCGAACTCGTCGCGCACCCGGCTTTTCCCACGTCGGGACCGGCAGGTCTAGCCCACCGGCCCGGTCGCGGGCATGCTGGACGGCCAGGATTTGCTTTTCTAGAGCGGGGCTACGCAAAAGCGAGTCCCACTCCTCCTTGATGAACTTGGGGTATGTCGACCCACACTCCCACAGCATGTGCGCTAGAGTGGAGGTCTGGCCGCAGGAGGGGCAGGCGTCGTCGCGATACACGTCCGGGTAAGCCTCGTGGAGAACGGACAGACACGGATACGTACTGGTCTGCAGAAGCCTAAGCGAAACGGCTTGCGCCCTATTCAACTTGGGGTGAGGGGGTGGAAAGACCCTTCTAGACATGTAGAAGAATTTAATAAGCTCGTTGTGAGTAGCGGGAGCGTCCCTGTGGCCGTAGGGAGGAGGGGAGTCGGTGCTTCTTGTAGAGGAAGCGCGGTCGGTGAGGTCACGCGCAGCCTCGTGAGCAGACTCATTGAGGTTCGGGGGAGCACCCTCGACCGACCCTACGTGAGCTGGAAACCAGTGGATTGAATGATGCGTGAGAGCATCTCGACTCGAGCTGCTAAGAAGACGAGCAGCTTGCTTTGCGATGCAACCCTTCTGAAAAGCCCTAACTGCTGTTTTGGAATCGCTATATATCTCGGATCCACGACCATCTAGCAGGGCGAGGGCGATGGCGGCTTGCTCGGCGACACCGGGGTCTGAAGTGCGAATGGAGGCGCAGTTGGAAATCTTGCCGCTGGAGTCGACCACAACGATGGCAAAGGTCTTCCCATCGCTGTACTCCGCGGCGTCGACGAAGCCTGCTCTAATGTCTCGTTGCTTGATCTGTTTGAGGATGGCTGCTGCTCTGGCCTTGCGTCTGCCCTCGTTATGGACGGGATGGACGTTTCGGGGCACAGGGGCCACTTCGAACTTGTCTCGAATGCACCTGGGGATCGGGGTACTGACCATCGGGAATCCCGCAGGTTGGTAACCCAGCTCTTCGAGGATGTGTCTACCTGCCGCTGTGGTGCTCAAGCGAGTGAGTTGCGCGCGTTCTTGGGCTTCGGCAATCTCCTCGGCAGTGTTATGCACCCCCAGCCTAAGGAGATCCTCGGTATGGGTCCTGATGGGTAGCCCGAGAGCCCTCTTGACCACTTTGCGGATGAGAGCGTTGAGTTTGTCTCGCTCCGCTCTGAGCCAGTTATGCATAGAAATTGTGTACGTAAAGTGACATAGTACGAATGCATTGATAAGCCTGAGGAGATTGTTTTCCTTCATTCCTCGGTGCCGGTTTGCTATTCTGCGAACGAGGCGGAAAGCGTTGTCCGTCTTTGCGATGATCTTGCGGAGAGCCGTTCCGTTCCCGCCGTTGAATTCGACAAACATGCCCAGGACCCGAATAACGTCAACCCTGGGTATCACCCCCCCGTCACAAGTGCGAAGACTGATGCTGCTTTCGGAGACTGGCTTCCAATCTTTGGGTCTGCCTCCCTTCTCTTTTCTGTAAAGCAGAAGCTCCGACTTGGCGGGGGAGCATCGAAGTCCGGTGGGGCGGAGATACTCCTCGATCACGTCTATCGCCTCCTGCATGGATTCTTCGACTCTGCCCTCGCAGCCGCTGGAGCACCATAAGGTGATGTCGTCGGCGTATATGGTGTGCTTGACGCCCTCTACGCGTGCCAACCTCTCGGAAAGACCAATCATACAGATGTTGAACAGGGTGGGTGAGATGACGGCGCCCTGAGGAGTGCCCCGCCCTCCGAGGGGCACATCGTTGGAGCGGAAGTCCCCAATGCGAAGCTTGGCCTTCCTGTCCGTTAGGAAAGAGCTGACGTAGCTATGGAATCTGGAGCCGAGACCCAGATCTGAAATGGTCTTTACGATGAAGCTATGGAGCACGTTGTCGAAAGCTTTCTCGAAGTCCAGACCGAGCAAAGCCTTGACGTCTCTGGAACGGCCATCCACAATCTGATGCTTTATTAGGCGCATTGCATCCTGCGTCGAGAGTCCGGCGCGGAAGCCGATCATGTTGTACGTGTAAACCTCGTTGTCTTCGAGGTACCCGTTGACCCTGTTGAGGACGACGCGCTCCATGACCTTGCCGACGCAGGAGGTTAGAGAAATCGGCCTGAGGTTCTCGATGTTCGGGGCCTTGCCGGGCTTGGGAATGAGCACCGTGCAGGCCATCTTCCATTCTGCAGGAACAACGCCGCTATTCCAGGACTCGTTGATTTTGTCGGTCAGGAAGACGATCGACGTGTCCTCGAGGTTTCTCAACATTCTGTTGGTGACTCCGTCTGGACCCGGCGCAGACTTGCGGTTGAGCGCGAAGATGGCCTGTCTAACCTCGGCAATGGAGAAGTCTTCGTCGAGCTCGGGGCGTGGAGGGCCTCGGTAGTCGGGGAGTTGGGTCACTGGATCTCCGTCGCGACGGACGGGCAAGTACTTCTGTACCAGTTTTGCGACGAGCTCATCGACCGTGTGAGACCTGGTGGCCTCGTGAAGGGCCCTGGCCAACGTATGCCTCTGATTTGACTTTGAGCCGCTTTCGTCGAGAAGGTGCTTCAGCATTCCCCAGGATTTGCCGTTGCGCATCTGTCCGTCGATGGATTCGCAGAGCTCGTCCCACTGCTGCTGGCATAGCGCCTTGCAGTGCTCATCGATGACCTTATTGAGCTCCGAGATCTTTTTTCGGAGTCTGCGATTGAGCCTTTGACCCTTCCATCGGCGGAGCAGGGCGTTTTTGGCCTCGATCAGGTGGGCAAGTCTGCTGTCCATCCGCTCGACGTCGAGATCGGTTTCCACTTTCTTGGTAGCCGCGGAAGCGTCGTTCCGGACGCCTTCGCACCATTCTTCGAGGGTGGCGGGTGCCCTGGCTATGCTGGGTTCTTCGCGAATCTTGCGAAAGTGGTCCCAATCGATGAACGTGAATTCCTTGATCCTACTCCGAGACACCTTGAAGTTGGTCTCGAGAATGTAGTGGTCGCTGCCGAACTCCATGGCGGTGTTCTCCCAGCCTACGTCCTCAACGTTCCTGACGAACGCTAGGTCAGGTGTCGAGTCCCGGGTGACGCAGTTGCCGATGCGAGTAGGAAAATTCTTGTCAGTGACCAGAGTGAGGTCCATCTCGTTGGCGTCTTGCCACAGGTTGCGCCCCTTGGTAGTGTCGTAGACGTAACCCCAGATGCCGTACGGTGCGTTGAAGTCGCCGACGACGACCAAGGGTCGAGGGCCGGCCAAGTCGGTCGCTTTCTTGAGGATGGTCTTGAACTGCTGGCGCGAGTCCCTGGGGTTGCTATAGATATTGAGGACGAACACGCTCTTTCTGCGCTGATTCTGGTGTGGTACGTCGAGCAGGATCTCAACCATGACATATTCAATTCTACCACACCCCAGCTTGAGGTCGTGGGTGAGATGAGTCAGCCTTTTATCAATCAAGGTGCAAATCCCTCGCCCCCCGGGCAGGCCCGACACGGCCCTGTAGCCCTGGAGCGAGGCGACGGAGACTAATGTTTCCTGGAGAGCAATGACTTGAGGTTTGACAGCGAAGGACCTGAAGAACTGCTGCAGAGGGGCTTTTTTGTTAGAATATCCCCTGCAGTTCCATTGCCAAATGCGAAAACTCTCTTTGGACCTATCCATTATGGCGGACCGGATGGACTACCACCTAACGGGGCAGTTGGGGTTGTGCAAAGACTGGGACCTCCTGACGCCGCCCTGGTTGGATATTGAAGTCTAGCTTCCTTTAGTATGGCGGGAACGGTGAGCGGTTGTACGACGGAGGCGGGTGTAGCCATTCGCGCCTCAATGGCGTCTATGCGATCAGCGAGAGCTCCGAGGCCCCTGTTGGGGTCTCCGAGTGCAACTTGAATTTGACGAACGTTATCGGTGAGACAACTGACGCTAGCAGTGACCTGTTTGAGGCCATCTGCCAGCCCAAAGAGAGATTGCTTAATCTCGCTGACTTCTGAGGACATCGCTCCCGATTCACCTGTTTGTTTTACTACTGCTCTGCGTTTGGAGGACGTCGCAGTACCGTCTACTGGGGCTGGGATTGGAGTCTCTGTGGCCCTGCCTGGCGCACCGTTATCAGACGCATTCGTAACGAGTTTCCGAATCTCTGCCATTTCGGTAACTAGCCTCTTGATCATGCTCTTGAGGTCGTCGTTTTCTTTTCGTAAGCGAATGACTTCCGCGTCCCTAGCTCGCTCTGGGTGTGGGTCATTACGAGGTGCCTGAGCAGCTTCTATATTGGCACCGGGCTTGGGACGTGCCAGATCGGCCCAAAGGAGGGTCGACTGCTTCCCCAAACGTGTGGAGGCCGGCTGAGGTCCAGATGCTGGCTGGGTTCTGCAACCTGTTGCTGGTATAAATGTTACTCTGCGTGCGCCACTGCTGTTTGTCTGCGTATTACACAGAACGCACAGCGAGAGGTGTTTGCTTGAGGCCCTGTTGAGTGCCATTGTTCATAACCCTACGAGATGGTTCAGCATTGCCATTCCCTCACACGGCAACATCGCCTCGTGGCACAAGTGTTAAACTCGACTTACCGAACTGCACGTGCCAAAACCACAATCGAATTATGAGGCACGCCGTAGTGACAAACTATACGGACTGATTAAGTGTTAAATTGGCCTTGAATTATGAGACTGTACGTGCGAAAACCACAGTCGGTTTATGAGGCACGCCATAGTAACAGACTAGAGACTGATTAAGTGCTAAAGTTGCCTTGAATTATAGAACTGTACGTGCCAAAACTACAATCGGTTTGCGAGGCGCGTCGTAGTGACTGACTACGGATTGATTTTGATCCCTGGGATTTACTAACGAGCACCTAAACTTGAGTACGCGAGCGTTTTTGCATTTAGCCACCGTCGAAATGTGGCTGCAGCGGTCGGGATCAAACCCGCAACAACGATCAATGTCACAGCCGCAAAGGTACCACGGCGGGCGCAGCAGTGCCGAATTGAAGTGCGACCCCTACACTCTACGGTGTAATGTCGCCTAGACGCTACGGTGCTTCAACGCGGTTTTGATTCCGCAACGCTGTGCGTGAGTTGTCCACTTGATAGATGTGCGCGGTGTTTTATTTTGCAGAAACAGCAGACACGTACGGTAACTTGAACTTAAATTCATCCAGTTTGTCCGCTACCCCTGTCGTGTTATTGTGTAGTATAGCTAGGGTGCCACGGGGACGCGGGCGTCTAAGCACCCTAGTATGGTAGTGTTTCCTCGCCCTTCTCACGCCGCCTTTTCCCTCTTCTCCCTTCCCATGAAGCATGCGAGCTGCGAGCGAATAGTTTATTAGAGAGTTTCACGTTCGGGGACGCAAGCGGCTTGCGTACGCAGGAGTTATGGGCGACGGTACTGCGCTTGCGCAGAGCCCTGCGCTTGCGTCCCCTAACCTAAAACTCTCTATTCACTCGCTTTATGGCTGCGTCCGTTCTTCCCATCCTCTGCATCCTCTCAACCGCTCCTCCCTACCATTTTATATACTTCGCCTCTGGACAGTTGCACGTTCGTAGAAAGGTAAGCACTGCACTTTCTGCAATGCTTTCGCGGGGGTCACGGATAATTGCAGCCGTCAAGAGGCTATTGCGGCGACGCCCAGGGAGCTCCAGAGGGCGTTGCGCACATTCGACGCGGTGCGAAGGTCCAAACGAGTTTCTCGCGTCGCCTTTCCTTTCTACCACGCTGCTGTCATGTGTACACACGCTGTGAACCACCCCTCGACGCGGTGTGCTAGACAACAGCAGCAGCAGCAGCAGCAGTGGGAAAGTCGAAGGAAGCGGCAAAACAAGCTTCGCTTCAAAACCCATAACTTTCATAGTATAGCTTAACGACCGCAGCGCCAGAGTTCCACTAGTTATTTGACGGGAAACTCCGTGGTGGATGTATAATTAACGCTAAAGTATGCCTCACTAAGGAGAATACGCTGAAGAGCAGCTCGAACTGAAACGGCGGCGCGCCGAAGCCAGACGTTACAGCTAAACCTGTCTAGCCGCGGTCTCGACACTGGCAAGGCGGGGGGCACCAGCAGAGAGTGGGACCCGGAATTCGCGAGCGAAAGCGGTGACGATGGCCCAGCCTGCGTCACCGAGCTGATTGATAGCGCTGTATAGTGGGCACCGCCGCGTATTGCGTGAGACGTTAAGATTGTCAGTTCACTCTGTTCCCTCCTTGCATGCGTTTGGGACAAGGCGTCTATGGGTGCACTTTTGGCCGGCGGGCTTTGCTCGAAGTGACCGCAGTGGACTGATAGAGGAAAAACAAAAAAGGACGACCGCGTATACCTGTAACCTTTGCCGAGATAACCGAAGAAAGTCTCGGAAAAGAATCAACATCCAGGGCTGATGCCGCACTTCTGCAGATACTCAGCGCAGATTTTTTTTTTTTCGCAATTCGGACGTTACGGTGAACTAATATTAGTTAACCACACATCAGAACAGTTATTAGAGTAGTATATATATTATATCAGTGCTTGCTCACGTTTGTACTTTAAAAAGAAACGATATAAAACAAATTATACTTTAAGCCGTATACAGTTTCTTGGCGAATATTTAACAAAGCTGTGGCATTCGTCGTACTTAGTGCAAAGCACGTGGCATCGTGATGTCTTAATAAATGATGTGCTTCCGCGTTTCAAATTGTGTTGCAACTCAAGTGAACAACACGCCGTTATCGTTGTTTGCTCTTCAGATTCGAAGAGCCTGTATACTGTTGGCTGGTAAATGGGTTGACCCGCAATAATGAAAAGTACGCGCAACTTGATAGTTTATTGCGTGAGTGCATTCTTCAGACAAACGAGCGTCGTTTCCACCAATGAGCGGTAATTCACGAAGCATGCCGGCGTGTGCACTTGCAGCAGAAATGAGCAGACAAGAAGACGAAATTTTCCGCGAGTTTGTTTTAGTATACTTAGTTTGTTTAGTTTAGTTTGTTTCAGCATCGTGGGAGCGCCCACGATGCTGAACATTCTAAAGGGCAAGATGAAAGCGTAAAGAAAAAGAGAAAAAAGAAAGGAAGGAAAGAAGAAGTAGAGAATTCACAGCGGCAGGTCTCCCAAAGCTATTCGCTTAATTTTCCCGCTGCCGCCTCACTGGGATGACCTGCCCAACATTTTTTTTTTTTTTCGTTAGTAGCCATTACAACTGCACTACGATGGTTCGTCCGCGACCAGTTACTCTTTGCCGGTGATCGCAGGCTAAAGACGCGGTCTCTCAAGAAAGAAAGACCCGCCGTGGTTGCTCAGTGGCTATGGTGTTGGGCTGCTGAGCACGAGGTCGCGGGATCGAATCCCGGCCACGGCGGCCGCATTTCGATGGGGGCGTAATGCGAAAACACCCGTGTGCTTAGATTAAGGTGCACGTTAAAGAACCCCAGGTGGTCAAAATTTCCGGAGTCCTCCACTACGGCGTGCCTCATAATCAGAAAGTGGTTTTGGCACGTAAAACCCCAAATATTATATATAATAAGAAAGAAAGAAAGGAGTAACAATGATGAAAAACAGAGAGAATGAATTAAGGAAATAATAGAAGAAAGAACAAAGAGGCTGAAAGACTTAATGAAAGGAAGGAATCAAAATGAAGACTGAAAGAAGGAAAAGCGGAATAAACAAAAAAGATTACGCGAGGATGAACAAAAAGAAAAGATAGAGAGAAAGACAGCGAAGCCCAGAAAGTCCGTCCTGTCGCTATTCCTTCGATTAATCGATCCCCCTTCGTAGAAAAAGAGAGAGAGAAAAAATCACGCGCGCCGCTGCCCCCTCGGTCTTTCGAACCGACCAGTGCGCCGCCCCGGGATCGCTCGCACAAGCCGAAAACTCAATCGTCCGTCGAGAGCACTTATAGCGTGCGTCGCAGACGGGGCGGACCGGCGATGCGTCTCTCTGCGTATATATACGAACGGCACGACCCTAATACAGCGGAATCGCGGACGCCCGACACCAGGATATATCGTACATCTTCTTACGTTTACTGCGTTGTGTGCCTGTCCGCGTGCGGAGAGCTTGCGCAAAGCCGCGAGTAGGGATCGCCTATCGAGCAGCCTAACGGAAAGAGAGAGAGAGAGAGAGAAAGTTAATCCCGTGAGATCGGCTAACGCGGTCTGATTCCCCCGGACTGTTGCGTCCATTTGATATCCGCGGATTATATTGAGCGAAAAAAAAAAGGGGGTGGGGAAATACGGAGGAAGTATACGACTTCATTTCTTTGATGACATCCTCCTTCCCCTCCCACTCCTACCGCGTGCCCAGCAAAAGAAAAGAAAAAAAAAGAAAATGGAAGTGTACGGACCGTGCGTTTCGCGATAGGGCCCATTTCCTTCTTCGCCGGTGAACCTAACCTGAAATTGAGGGCTTCCTTTCAAAACTTGGCATGTGAACTTTCCAGTGATCGCGTCGATTTCAGTTTGCGTGCCTCAATTACGAATAAATTCAGTTTCCTTGTTTTTTTCGGCGAGACTGTGGTCCGTATAGTCTTGCGACCAGGGGCTTGAATTCCCAAAACTTTTCGTCTGTAAGTGCTAATTTCCATTAGCTGTTGCCTTCGCTAATACAGGTAATACGTCCAGTATCTGGATTGGCTGGCATTTGCTCTATCGAAGGTTTTGCAGTGTCACGCAGCGAATGCATCATCACGTTTATTTATCATCGGCCCGTTTCCTCGGGCAGCCGAAAGTCGCCAGGACCAAAAACTTCATTTGTCCCCATCGCCTATGTAGTGGCGGCATGGAGTAAGCAAAAAAAAAAAAAAAGCTACCTCCGTGCTTCAGCCATGTTTGAATTTTGAGCCAATCAAAGGGGCCGCAGCCGCTTTGCGAGCCAAGTGGAGCGGTCAAGATAGTGAAATATGCAATATGGCGGAATTGGACGGTGTCCTGAATGACATCCGCAGATGTGTTCCCGGGTTCGTGACTTCACAGCCATTGTGCTAATCTTCAGAGTCACCTTGAACCAGCAGAGAAATCAAGCCGATGACTGGGACTCGAGCGTTCATCATTTAAGGCACCAACAGCGTAATCAAGACGATAAGCTGTGCTGTCTATTCCTTCCCCACACTTTCTTCCACTGTCCTTCTTCTCAAGCATCGCTCGACTCCAACCACAACGTTTAGATTAGGTTCGGTTAGGATGCAGTTATCTTAGGAACTTCTCTTTCTCTTCTAACCACCTCGGTCATCTAGATCCGTTTGCATGTTATAAGGTGACCGGTTGTAGGTTAGAAGGTGTCGGTAAAGGTAAAGGGCTATTTCCTTCTCTCCCCCTGCCTTTGCCATCATTGTGCTGTCGTCGTCGTGTTGTCATCGTCGCCAGTAGTTAAGCATCGTTGCCGTTTCTTGTTGTCGCTGTCTTCGTCAGGCCAGCGAACAGCCGCTTTCTTTGGCGGCACTTCGGGAGCGACCTCCGAGGGACACCTTGTGATTCCTCTGAAATGTCTCGCGACACCATACGGAGACGCAACTTCGCAGCTAACGCGGCAACAAGTTTCCGTCTCCGCGAACAGAAAAGCATTAGGCTAGAGAATGATTACGCTATAACGCGCAGCGCCTGACTCGCTTCTGTACCACCTGAAAAGCAAAAGAAATGAAAGAAAGAAATAAGGAACGAAAAGACGAAGCAGAACAAGAAGGCGAGAAAGTGCAACGCAAAACATACAAAGGCAGGGGGTGGCTCGTGAAGGTCGTAATTTATGAGCCGTCGTCGAATAAACAACTCGCAGTCTAGACGGCGGGCCACACGCAGCTCACCGGACGCATACCGCCCAGAGAAAAAAAATTTAAAAAAAACGGCAGAGGTAACTACAGTCACGACTCAGAAATAAAATGCTTGCATAGGTGCCGTATACGGGGGTAGCATACATACGCCACGTCAGAACATTTATACACGGGCAAGTACAAGAAAGAAAGAAAGAAAGAAAGAAAGAAAGAAAGAAAGAAAGAAAGAAAGAAAGAAAGGTGAGAGAAATGAACGGCATAGAAGATAACCGGGAGACGGCATTCTGGTCCCGCGGCGTTGCCGACACTTGTCCCTGTGTATTGATGTACCATTAGGCAGCACGTCGCTTCATCTCGCAATTCGCCAGAGGAGTCCTGCGATGTCCCCCGAAGGATTCTGTCAGGTGGCGTTCACACTTCGCGTATAGGTGTCTGCGACGCTGCTGGAGACCGTGGCAAATGGACGCGCCGATTGCTGTGCTGTGTGTATCGAAAGGGCCTCGCCCTGACAACGACAGCCTTTGCATTTAACTCCAGACAGTCTGCATAGTTTGTTTAGGTAAAGGAGTAATGACAATCAATGTGTTCGAAATTGTAGGCGCCCTACGTACCATACGCTTCTGGCATGGTAATTTAAGAAAATAAAAAGAAAAGAAAGAAAGAAAGGCGTGCCAGCCAATGTCGACGGGAACGAAGACGAGGTCGACGTAGGTGGTAGATGTGTTTATGTTTACTAAAATTGGAGTATTAGGGACGATGCAATGTTGCGTAATTGCACGATATTTATGCATTATTTGCTTCGTTTCGAAGTCACACCTCACGAATTTTCCCGGGTCCTCCACCTTTTTTTTAAAATTAAGTCGAGTTCCTTCTTATTCTTCCGTTTTTCTTCACCTTCTCCTGTGGCGTCAGCTTCGGTTGACACGCCTTAATTTATTTTTTACTAAGCTACCAGGGGGGCCGATGCACGGGATAGTCCAGTCTGTGGTGCAATGTGGTTAATTTTTGACTATATTTGCGCTAATAACGACTGTACCGCTAATATTACCTACCTTGCGAAATTCTCGCCTCTTGTATCGTGGAGAACTACATTTTGATCGCCTTTGCTAGTCGCTACGACGCTCCAAGGTAACGAAATTGCCGCTTTTGTTAAGAGGTTGCATACACAGATAGCCAGATCGCAGATACGCCAAACCCATACGAAGTCAGCAAAGAAGACCTTGTGTTCAAAAACACGACACTTAACGTTGGGAAACACTTACATTTAGGACAAAGTTGGTCTCGAAACGGCTGACCTGGTGTCATCGGCATTATCGCGACGTCGTGACGTCTTAACACACGCAGCGAAATTTGCTGACGCCGTGTAGTAGCGAGGTTGTAGATAAGATAACGTCGCTTATAAGAAGAAAAAAAAGACAGAAAGAAACACAATCGCTACGTTCGTTTTTACTGGCTGCAGTTACGTGTGAAATGCCGCTGCGTATAGCCAGTTCTGTACCGTGACGTCACGACGCATCCAACTCTTGGATACCGAAGCCGAAAGAGGATTTGCAGAAAGAAGTATCGTAGCAAATTGTTAGGCGTGCCAGTAATTTTTGGCGCAATGACAGTCGGTGAGAAGCTAAGAATTCCGCCCATGGTCCACCCAGAAAAAGGCAGTGCAGCTGTTCTTCATCTCTGAAAGTGAACCCAGCCAGCTGGAGTCCGCTCACAGATAATTGGCATAGCCCTGCTAATGTAAATGCTAGGCTAATTGGAAGATCAAAGCTTATTGTATCGAGTGAAAATATTTTTTTTTTTTTGCAAAGCACTGATCGCAGGATCCTACATAAAACTTTCCAATACATTCAGGTTTATTCGCGAAACCAATGACACAAGGACAGATCTGTAGGGAGGAAAATAGAAAAGGCGCTTTAGGCACGCTAAACAGCTTGACGTCAGGGAGATAAGTGAATCTAATTGGCTTGCGCATCTGTGTTGGAGTTGGACAGCGTAATACAACATTTTACTGTTTGGCTGCCGGCGACTGTAGAGCGTTTGACACTTAATTTAACTCAAAAAATGCTCCGCAAAAGCAGCGCCAGTGAAAGCGGCGCGCGTTTACTTCTCAGTTTCGTGCGCATAACCCGACGGTAACACAGACTACATTGATGTACACGACACATTCTGAGTCACGTACGAAGGATGTTGTGTTCGTGTATGTCTTCGACTCTTGATGAAGATGCAGCGACTATACGCCGTTATGTAACTTGAGAAAAAAGAAAGGATGAAAAGAGGGGTGGTAGCGGTATCGACTGACTTTTGATTAAGGTTGAAATGGGCTCCGAAGCAGGAATGTCAAATTAAGCTGTAAGCTGTGTTAATAAATTACGCCTCTGCAATCGCAAAATAACAGCGCCACTCTTACCGCGAGATGAGGCGATCGCAAACGGTCGACAAGACGCAAAGTCGACTGACGGGGCATAGCGACACCATATACTCAACACTTAGCTATACGCGGGTACACTTAACTACCGGTACAGTTAACCGGTAACGGACAATAGGCTACATTTCAAGGGAACTGAATGCTCAACGTATAGTAAGTTTCGAGAAACTTTTTTTTTTTCTTTCACTTCGACAGATTTCCCCGCAGTGTAAGACGGGGGGCGAATCTCATATACGTACGGTGTGCATATACGTTATTGCGTTCAATATAGCCAATTATATTGATCTACGGTGTTGACCGTAGATTTACCGATTTTATTCCCATGGACGGCTGGAGATGCAGCCCTATCTTACGGAGGTATAGCCCGAGACAACAGTACGATGAGTGCGGCAGGTCTGTGAGAGCGGCCGGTCGGGTGTAGAATGAACAAGTCGTGTCCGAAGACCGGCACGAAAGAGAGAACCTTTGTTGTGCCAAAGCCAAGCCAAGTATGATAAAGCGCGCTGAAATCCGTGACGTCAGACCGACCTGCACGCGGCGCTGACGTTTCGGCACATAATTGGTACGAAGAGTATGGGGTTAAATTTCTTGGCTATTTTCCGGCAATAAAGGAAAACACGATTTCAAAAGAGTACTTTGCCACCATCACCAGCATCATCATCAGCAGCAGCATCACCAGCAGCAGCATCGTTATCACCATCATACTATATTTACGGCCACTGCCCGGCGAAGGCGATACCCAATTACCCCTGCCTTGCGCTAGCCGATTTCAATTTATGCCTCCGAATTTCCGAATTTCATCACGCCGCCGAATTCTCTGCCGTACTCGACTGCGCTTCCCCTCTCTCGGTGCTCAATCTGTAACTCTATAAGAGACCACCGGTTATCGTATCGGTCCTACGCATTGCATGGCCTGCCCAGATCCATTTTTCCCCCTCTTAATGTCAACTATAATATCGACTTCCATCGTTTGCTCTCTAATCAACACCGCTGCCTTCCCATCTCTTAACGTTACGTCTAACATTATTCGCTCCATCGCTCGTTGCTTGGTCCTTAATTTCTCCTCCAGCTTCTGCGTTAACCTCCAAGTTTCTGCACCGTATGTTGGCACCGGTAGGACGCAATGATAGTACACTCTCCTTTTCAAGGATAGCGGTAAGTTGCCGGCCATAATATGGTAATGCCTGCCGTATTCGCTCCACCCCATTTTTATTCTTCTGTAAGTTTCCTTCTCGTCATTAAGGTCCCCTGTCAGTACTTTGTATAACTTATGTACAACGTTGTATATTTTATACGACACTCCAAACCGCTTTATACTGTTGCTCTTTGCGAAGCGCCTCTTTAGCTCTTGAAGCCAGCATCACAGCATGCTGCACAGCCTCAATCAACGCTTGATGCCGCGGGGCCACCTGTTAGACAAAAGTCGACTCACTCACTTTCCCGCCTCTTTTAGGCCTAGCAGAGTTGAAACAAACGGATCAGAATAAGAAGAATACGGCTCCTATATGTAGCCTTCGTCGTATGATGCCAATGAGTGATGGCTGATTTTACCATTTATTTCTTGCTGTCACGAAAGAGACCAAGCAACACGGGCAATTTCTTTCATTATTATTGCGTTAGTTTTACTTAAGGCATGAAAAGGAAGTATCACACATAATCGTGAAGCTCTGTCTCTCGCATAAAGTGCAAGAATGAGCTGCAGTGAGGGCCAAAAATCCACTTGTGTAACAAGAAGACGGCAAGTTCGGCCAGTTGGTTGGGATTCATAGCAAATTTCGTTACAGCGCAACACAAGACAAGGACAAAAGAAGGCATAAAGCAGCGCCATGTCGTCGTTTTATACCTTCTTTTGTCCTTGTCTTGTGTTGCGCTGTAACGAAACTTACTATGATTCCACTCGTGTAAGTATGGCGGCCGATTAGGGTGGAGACCACCGACACGCCTCAGATGACGTCGACGAGCCGATTGGAGACCTGGGCATGTCCATAGCAAGTACTGCATGTAGGTCCACCTAAAATTGAGGATCGAAGCGGGCACCGTGGTCCTGGGTTGTGCAGTCACGGCAACCGGCAGGAACCGCATACCGTCCGGTAATACGTACTGGAGCGCGGGTAAACTCTGAGCATGCGCAGTCGTGGCCGCCGGTAAATCGGTATCGGTAAGTCTCGTAACCCTCTTGTTAGAACTCTGTACAGATGGCTGCAAATAACGCCGTGTAACAGGCTGCTCCAAATTACTTTTGACCATGTGGCGTTCTTTTTTTCATCTTCTATTTTTTTACGTGCGACGCTGTTTGACGTCAAGTGATCGGTTGCGGCAACTCGGATGCGGCGTCCCCGCTCGTCTTTTTTTTTTTTTTTTTTTGCGCGCTCTTTCTGTAAGCGTCTGCCTGTCGCAACGCTGACGTGTGTGCAGCCTCACTAATCGGTGCCACCCTCTCTTCGCGCTTGTGCAAGTGGGATTAGAGAATACGCCAAAAAACAAAGCAAACGCACTCGCGGGGAGGTGTATGCGTGGCAGCTATAGGCATTCGGTTATTTTCTTTCTCGCGCGGCAAGTGCACTTAAAGTGGTCGCGGCAGCGGCGACGGCGAGAGCGTGGGAGGCCCGCGCGGTTCTACCACTTGGTCGCGTCGGATTGACGCGCCACGTGCGCGAGGCAGTCGAGTGGTCGGCCGTATAATTAGAGGAGGCACCCGCGGAGCAAAGGCGCAGCACAAACGCTGCTATTTACGTCGACGCGTGCCTGACCGCGAGCAGGGAATAGTCGATAATGTAGCAGACGACGGCTTGTGGAGGACGGAGGAAAGAAAAGAAAAAAAAAATAGAGGGAGGGGGGGTTAGCAAAAGTAGGGCTGCGTGCGTGTCGCGCGGAAAGTAACCAGAGAGGTGGCCCCGTCTCCGCGGGGAAATATACCGTTGCAGGCTTCTCTTGACGGTCGACGCAGGAGGAGTTCCAATCAGTCGGCCGAAGGGAACGGACGTGTCGTCGGCGCGCTCCGCAACCACCGAGACCTTCACCGACCGCCCTTGACCGCCCTTGCCCGGGCCGCTTTCGCCGGGAGTCATATGGGAAGCGGCTTTCTCGCCGTTTCCCACAGACCGGGGGAGGCCGCCAGGGGGCCAGCGAGTGCGAACGAGCTTCGCATCGGCTCTGTACAAACACGGCGATTTCGTTCGGATTTCCACCCACGCAGTGCCCATCTTTTCACTACACCGTTCGTCAAGTATGGAGGCCCAAGTGATCGGAGAGACCATCGAACCAAAGGACTATGATCCCAGGGACTGGAATCATATCCTGAGCCTACCCACCCGTCAGAAAGGAACACCGAAAATCCAGGACCAGGCGAACGCCGCCACCGGCTCGCGACCTGCGGATTCCGTACACCAAGCGTCCCAGCTGCGCGCGACGCGTCTCGCGGCGCAAAGGTCGCAACGCCAGCCGCGTTTGCCTGAGGATACCTACAAGACAGTGTTTCGTTCAACCGGGGGACTTGCCTTAACCGACCTTCAACCGCGCCAGCTTCGCCTGGCCCTGCTAACTGCAGCCAAGGACCTCCAAGCACCAGACGCCACCAGCTTGATTATCCACCCCCTCAACAATACCTGCACGATGAGTACCCCGCATAAAGCCGACGCGCTACGCCTGGTCGCCATCCAACAACTCTCCATCCGAACCCAAGTCTACGCCGTCACCGCCTACATCGCACCCCCGGATGGTGCAGCAAGAGGAGTAATTACTAACGCCTACTGGGAAGAAACCCCAGCACAGATTCTGGACGACCTCATCACGGGCAACCCTAGCATCCCCATCATTGATGCACGCCGCATGGGACAGACCCGTTCGATCCTTATCACCTTCCGGACGGGTCCGGTGCCCCGAACCATCTCCTACGGAGGCGGGCTCCACAGCTGCAGTCTGTACAGAGGACACCTGGACGCTTGCACAAACTGTAGAAAACCAGGGCATCGCGCGGATGTGTGTACCCTTCAGCGTACGCACAACTGTTCAAGATGCGGTATCCCGCACCCCCGAGAGGACACCCCGACATGCACCCCAGCCTGCATACTCTGTGGAGGCGCCCACATGACCGGTACTAAAGGCTGCAAAGCGAGGGGACGCCGCTCACCGCCCGCGTCACGACAACAGCACATCTCCCGCACACCGGAACGAGACGCGGACCGCTCCAGCGTCCGTCGCTCCAGCACGTCTCGCTCATCGTCTCGTCGCCGCCAGGACCAACAGCCTCCACAGCTTTCCTGGGCGGACAGAGTAGCAGACAAAAGACTGAACGTTCCCAGCAAGGCTTCAATCCCCCCGCCCACACAGGAGGACCCCCGTGACCGGGAGCTCCAGGCCCTGCGAGAGGAGGTGAGTCGTCTTAGCTCTCTCATCAAGACTCCCACCTGTACCCCTCTACCGCTTCCGCCAATCGTACCTCCCACCCAACCCACACCGCTACCCCAAACACCCAGTGAAAACATGGAACAATCTGACTCCCAAACCGCCACCTCACCCCCACCCAAGAAAAAACGCACAACAGAGCACCCACCCGTCACCCAGACCGACCTTCAATCTCTAGAGGCCCGCATGGACGCTAAACTCGCCGAAATGGATGCGCGTCTAGAGGCAAAATTCACTCAGCTCACCGACCACCTATCTCAACGCTTTGAACAACAAATTGAAGCGGCATTTACGCGCATGGTACACACCCTTGAGATGGGCCTTGCACGGTACGACACCCGCCTCCAAACAATCGAGCAGGCCCTTCCCTCGCTGCAGCCGCCCAATCGCCCCTATCAATCCCGCCCACCTACCCCACAAAACTCCCTACCCAACCCACCTATACTCACCCCACCCAAGCTACAGTATGGCGGGGCTACCACCTAATTCTTTATCAATTCTGCAATGGAACTGCCGCCGCTTCCGGGGCAAGCGCGCACCCCTCCAACTCCTCCTCCCCACACTCCCCACGCCGCACATCCTCCTCCTTCAGGACACACATGCCCCTGCCACACTTCCCAGTTACACATCCGCGCACTCGGACGCAACGAACACACCCAGGGCTTCCACACTCATACATCGCTCCATTACACACCAAACGCATCAGATCACCTCCGAGCCGCCCTGCGTGATCACAGAAATCATACAACATACACACTCCACACCATCTATTTTTATTGCAAACATATACCACCCACCGTCTCATCCGATGGCTTCATTGGAAACGCTACTGCGAGATCTCCATCGTATTGCAGGCAAGCATCCATTGATAATCGGAGGGGACTTCAACAGTCAGCATACTGACTGGGGCTACCGCACCACCACGGCACGAGGACGACGACTCTGGTCTTTGGTGCAAGAGCTCCGCCTCACAATACACAACAACTTTAACACCCCCACGAGAATTGGCAACAGTGTCAGCGCGGACACCAGCCCGGACTTGACACTGAGCCGCAACGTTGCGGGTATTACGTGGAACGCAACATATCACACATTAGGGAGCGATCATTACATCCTCTACGTTACAGTACCCTACAAACAAAGAACGACCCCTCACCTAACACACAAACTCACCAACTGGGATGCAGTCCGCGCCGCACGGGCGGCCCTTCCTGACGCTCCCATTACAAACATCGACCAGTGGGTGGCATCACTCATGAACGATGTCTCCGCACACACTCGAACCCTTGACACCACACCAGATACGCCCACCCTCGACACTCACCTGGCGCACCTATGGGAGGCCCATCATAGCATCCTAGAGCGCTGGAAAGGGCAAAAGCTCAACCGGACCCTTAAAAAGCGGCTAGCTGCACTGCAAACAAAAATCACTGAACACTCTGAGGAGCTCTGCCGATCCAACTGGGGACAGATTTGCGATAGTATGGCTGGCAATCTGTCCTCCAAGCGCAGTTGGCAACTCCTCCGTCACTTAATTGACCCCACGCAATCTAAAACAGCCACACAACATCACGTCACACGCCTTATACACAAGACCAACCTTTCTCCCGACGCACTCATCGACATACTTAGGAACACACACACAACTCCCGGTACCTCAAACCCCCTGCCCCCCTATGCAGGCACGCCGAATGCCAATCTCGACGCGGAGATTACGGAAGCAGAAGTCAGAGCGGCCCTCCTAACTCTCCGCTCTAATTCCACTCCAGGAGTTGACCGTATCTCCAATAGCATGCTCCGCAATTTGGACGATCGGTCGATTTCCCAGCTCACGGAGTACTTCAACACATGCTGGCAGGAGGGCACCCTTCCGCAATCCTGGCGTCACGCCAAAATCTTATTCATACCCAAGCCCCACAAACCCCTTACACCTGCAAATCTTCGCCCCATCTCCCTAACCTCATGCCTGGGCAAGCTTTTGGAGCATGTCGCACTCGCCCGACTCACACAACACATGGCGGAGCACGACCTCTACCCGCACAGCATGGTGGGCTTCCGTCCCCACCTGTCGGCACAGGACGCCATGCTCCAGTTCCCACAGGATATTTTCGACCCCCTCATACCGGGCCACACAAAAGCCGTCCTCGCCTTGGATCTCTCCAAGGCCTTTGATCGCCTAGACCATCGAGCGATAATGGCGGCGCTCTCCCCCTTGAACATAGGTGAACGTATGTACACCTATGTTCAAGCATTCCTTACTAACCGCACAGCCGAAATTCACTTCGGTCCCCACACATCCCGCCCATACACCCTTAGTGGGATTGGCACCCCCCAGGGATCTGTCCTCTCACCTTTTCTCTTCAATGTCACTCTCATTCCCCTTGCCCGCAAACTACAAAACATCCCTCACCTTCGGCACACACTCTATGCTGATGATATCACTCTATGGACTACCCATGGCAGTGATGGAGACATAGAGAACACTCTGCAGTCGGCAGCTACCCTCACCCAAACACATGCACGGAGTATCGGACTCTCATGCTCTCCGGAGAAGTCGGAACTCCTCATACTTCGCCCCACAACCCGAAACTGCCCCACCACCCCTATAACCGTCACACTGGAAAACCGGTACATCCCTGAGGTACACACTCTCCGGGTACTGGGCCTCCACATCCAAAATGACGGGAAAAACACTCTCACCATCCACAAACTCAAGCGGACGGTGGTGTCGATATCCCACCTAATCCGCCGAGTTTCTGCACGCCACCGGGGTATGAGGGAGCATGACTTATGTCGTCTCATTCATGCCTTCGTCCTCAGCCGCTTTCTCTTCACGCTCCCCTACCTTAAATTCCAGGGCAGAGAAATCTCCACCCTGGATGCCATGATCCGAACAGCATTTAAGACAGCACTACACCTACCCCTAAATACCTCCACCGAGAAACTCCTCCAGATAGGCCTACATAACACGATAGGTGAGCTTATTGAGGCCCACAGACAGACACAATACATACGTCTCGCGAGAACCACCACCGGCAGACACATACTACACACCCTCGGTATCAGGATACCAGCCGCGGATCCCACACAGCTCCAGGTGCCCTACCACATTCACCGCGAACTTCTCATTAAACCTCTCCCTAAAAACATGCACCCCACCTACCATGAACCCCGCCGCAGAGCTCGCGCACGGGCGCTCCACAAACACTATGGCACGGAACCGGATGCTGTGTGGGTGGATGCCGCATGCACAGGTGAGGACGCGGTTGTTGCCATCACGAACCCCTCCCTACAACCGATTACCACCCTTCACATATCCCCAACTGCCACTTCGGAGGAGGCTGAAGAGGCTGCCATTTCCCTAGCTATTATGCGCACGGAGGCCCGGTATATATTATCAGACTCTAAAACTGCGATACTAAATTTTGCTCGCGGGAGAGTTCACGTCCCTGCATTTCGCATACTGAACTCTCTCGCTGCATACCCGCCCCGCCACATGGAGCTCATATGGGTGCCTGCCCACTCTGGGAATCCTGGAAACGAGGCTGTCAACGCTTTAGCCCGAGGTTCTCTCAACCGGGCAGCGGCGGCCTCCGATCCAGGGTTCTCACGGGAGCGCATGCATTCATTCACTGAATTGACGCAAGCCTCCAAAACTGAGCGTCGGCTCTACCCCCCACCCCATCCCTCCCTTGACAATTATCACCAGACACTTTGGAGGCGGCTCCAAACACGCACCTTACCCTCCCCTTATATACGCTCGCGCTATCACCACGTCCACACCGACCCCTCCTGTACCCTCTGCCACCACCCCAAAGCCACTCTCGATCACATTCTTTTCCTCTGCCCGGCGGATCCTCCCCCGCGGGGCCTGGAGCACCTTACTACTTGGGAGGCTTGGGAGACCCTACTGCGCTCCGAGGACCCGGCCAAGCAAGCCATCGCCACAGGCCGGGCTGCCAGCGTCATGAGCCTCCGGGACATGAACGTTTGAGTGCAGTGGGGCCGTGCGGGGGCCCAAGGACCTGCGTGTCCGAAACTCCCCTGTGTGCAATAAAGTTATCACCACCACCGACGCAGGAGTCTTTGATTACTGCGGGAGCGGTCTTCGATATTGGACGGGCATGTGGCAAATCGCGTACGTGGGGCAGGCGGGATGCCGCGTGAATGACCACGCAAGGGATCGAAGGTCAATTGACACCAAAAAAAAAGAAAAAAAGCGACGGCGGGACCCATTTGACGTCGCGCATCAACGAATGTAGTAATGTGAGCCAAGCGTACACCTGCTACTTAAGGGGACAAAGCTATAATTTCCACCATTTGCAATTTTATAACACTTTTACCGACCGACCGACCGACCAGTTGATTGATTGATTGATTGATTGATTGATTGATTGATTGATTGATTGATTGATTGATTGATTGATTGATTGATTGATTGATTGAGTGAGTGAGTGAGTGAGTGAGTGAGTGAGTGAGTGAGTGAGTGAGTTCACCATCAAACATAATGGTCCAGCATTCTAAGAGAGCAGTGACTCTTCGTTGCACTCCCAAATGCTAAGTTTCGACAGTACTTTGTTTTACAACATCAGTCGAATAGCGTTTCAAGTTGGCTTCCTTGGTTCAAGAGGACGCACTCTGCACCATACTTGCACTTAAAGGGGCCCTGAGCCACTTTTTTATCGAAGTCGGAAAATGGTTTTGAAGTTAAACTATTTCAGAAGTACTTTGCGGCAAAAGTAATCCAATGCGCTTCGCAGAAGCGGAGTTATTGGCAATCAAACGCTGCGTTAGCGGGGCTTCCGTTCCTTCTTCAGTGACTTGCACTGCGAAGGCTGCGACGGAGCGCCCACAACGCCCCGTCTCCTGAACGTCATCGTCGCGCGCAGTTCGAATTTGATTTTGGATGTTCACGTGTAGACGCCACTGTTTACTATTTTGACGTCTACGACGCGCCAAACGTTAGCCAAACGCGCATGTCCTCTCAGCGAGCCGAAGTGCGCTCAGCCACTGAACTCGTCGCGGCATCCCGCGCCGGCCGCAGCACATACGCTACGTAGCAGACGACAGCAACGTGCAACTGTAGTGCGCATGCGCAACGTTTGGGCACGGCAGGGCCTGAGTGCGTGCTCGCGCTCATATGTTGTCCAGCCTGGCCGTGCTATGTGGTGCGGACCGGCTCTGTCCTGCACCAGCTTGACCGACGGATAGTATAGTCACATCCGTGCTGCGCATTTTGCAGTGCTATAAACAGCTCAATACTAAGCGAAGTTTGCCAAGGTGTCTAACCAGGAGAACAGCCAGAAGTGAGCGCCTGCTGGCTGGCAAGCGTGCGCGTGGTCTGCGCTTGAGTTTCGCGTTGTTCGTGGCTCGTTGAGCGTTCAAAACTATAGTCGTGATAGGCGAGACCCGACGGCCACGAGACCGAGAATCAGGGTGGCCAAAGTTAAATTCCTACGTCGGCGGCCGCGGCCGAGGATCGGCGAGCGATCGATAGCCGGCTTCTTCCGGAAGTGAGCGATTATCATCGAAATTCGGGGAAACCTGATTTTCGCTCACTTGAACCTGTTCAATTTAAACTGCGCCAATAAGTATACGCAGTATAACAGCAGGAAGAAGCACGCCGATCCAAAGCCCCTTCTTGATCGATGTCGGCTATTGGCCAATAGCAGCTGCGTATTCGAATCTGATATATTATCAAATAAAGCGTTTAGAAAAGTGCAAGGAGCCGGCTTCTCTTGAAAATAGAGCGTTCGAGAGAAAGGTGACTTCGCGCACGACTGCGAAACTTGGCTGAGATTATCGCAGCAGCGCATGCTATTTAAAAAATTACATTACGGAGTTTTGCGTGCTGAAACCGCTTTCTGATAATGAGGCACGCCGTAGTGGAGGACGCCAGAAATTTCGACCGCCTGGGGATCTTTTGCGGGCACCTAAATCTAAGTACACGGGTGTTTTCGCAATTCACCCCCGTCGAAATGCGGCCGCCGTGGCCGGGATTCGCACCCGCGACCTCGTGCTCGGCAGCCCAACACCATAGCCAATGAGCAACCACGGCGGGTGTGCATGCTGTCCGCGGACTGTGTTTTTTCTGATATTTTTTTTAACCAAGCCCGAGGGGTCGTTCAGAGCCCCTTTAACGAATTACACGTAAACAATTGCCCTTAATGAATCACAATTTTTAGTAGTCTCGTAATTTTCAACGATTAAGTTTCGTTACTCGGCAACGCTCAGTGTAATTCGATTACTTCTTTTTTCAGCAGCCAATTAGACGTAACCAGTTACACCATTGACGAGACAAGCTGCATATGTAACGGGCAACGCTGCATCGAACGCTTGAATTTGGCGGGAACGACACAGAACGCCCACGGCCGTGCCACGCAGCAGCCCCTGCGGACGCGAGTGCGTCGGATGCGCGGGCAAACCCGTGGCGCGCAGTAAGCTCGCCTCCGCAACTTGCAGCGGATGTTGGCCGACCGTTCGAACGGGCGTCGCAACGGCTCGACAGCGATGGTGACGTCGGCGCCAGGAAATCGTGAACGATTTTGTTACTTCTCCATCCGCCCTACCGGGAGCGTCGCAGCGTGAGAACCGCAAACTTGCGCGCAAGCCAAGGTTAATTTGTGGGATCGTTTCCTGCCTGCGGCAAGTTTTTCATATATATATATATATATATATATATATAGTGTGTGTGTGTGTGTGTGTGTGTGTGTGTGTATGTGTATGTGTGTGCATAAACACTGTCATAACGGCTGCAGAGGGCGCCCTGAAGAACTAGGCCAGCTCGTTCTATTTACCGTTTCTGTGCGGTGTTAATAAAGATTGGGAGAAAAGTAGCATAACAGTCATTGATTCAATTTCAATAAATGCTCAATTATCTTTGGCCAGTAATTGGGCACCGTAACAATAGAAATTTTAAATGGAGTAACTGTAAAAGGTTACTTTTCTTTGCTATAACCTGTACAACTCTCTACCGCGCCTGTCATTTTGCGTTGTCATCTGTCCGACTCTGCCCTAAAATAATATTGTGGATTAGCAACTAGCCTGAATCAATGCGCTGTTCAGTTGTGTACCTTGTTCTTGGCTACTACAGCATATAATTACAGCTAACTGAAACGATGAAAGACAGAGAAACATCGTTATTTTTGTTGGTTGTTCATCCCTACGCGGAAACCGCGCGCCGTAATTACGCGAAAGAGGGACAACTGGAGGGCACAAAGCAGGGTCCGTAGTCACAAAAAAGTTCTTACGCTAAAAGCGTTCGTGCGAGCCAATAGTGATGTAGGACGTGTTGTTAGCGAAGGGGATCAGCCAATGAAAAACAGCACTTACCAACGAAAAGCTTGGTGAATTCGGCCCCGGATGTTTACACAGGCACGGAAGTCACACAGCGCCTTGCATGTGTCTTCCTCGTGGCTCATTTCTTGTCACAGTCAGTTTTTTTTTCCTTCCCCGCGTTCCCTAGCCGTCAGTAAAAAAAAATCCAGATCAGGTTATCTATATAACTAAACAACTAGGCGGAAGAGAACGCCGGCGGCGATATGTCGTTCGACGTAAGTCCAACAAAAATCAAATAAGTAAAAGGAAACCTCAGAAATCGAAATAAAGAAAAAGAAACGAGGAGCGGGTGACCAGTTTCTTTCTCTCAACTCGTCGAAAAGTACAAGGTGTGACGAGGAAGGTACGAAAGCAAGCTGCATCAAGGCAGCCTCGACTGCCCAAACCTCCCCGAAAACTAAGCACCACTGAGGGCCCCATAGGCAACTTGCATATATAACAAAAAAAAAATGATATCAGCAGAAAGAAGGGAACAACTCGGAAGACGGTGAGGCATTCCGTCTCAACGGAACACGCACGAGCGCACGCCTCTCGGCGCGGCGAAACTAATTGAGTCTCGCTAATTTGCATTCCGACTCTCTTCTCCTTCTCTCTAATTCAATGCCCGCGAAAATCGCGAGCGCGCGCCTCTTCGCGACTATTTAATTCCCGCCGTATACGTCAGCGCCAGGGGACTCTGGGAGTTCGGCAAGGACTCCGCCATGTGAGCTGCGTATACCCAGTGTCGTTCTCCACTGATTACGCCGTGCGCTTTCGGCTCGCGCGTGCGCGCGCCAGTCGCGGGCTTAACCGCGAGCTGCGATTGACGCGTCGGAGGTGGTGCGATACGCACGCCCCGGATTGTATTTAGCCATTCCAGCTCGAAGCACGGTCGCGGACTTAGTTTCCCGAAAGCCATGGGATCTGCGCGTAGAGCGCATTGCGCTGAGCTCGCGGGCATAATCTCGTTGGATCCCGTCCGCATCAGACCAGTCTGATCCGCGAATTTCAGCGCGACGACGTGGACAACGTTCAGTTTATCGGTGAGCGTTGTTTGGCGCGTTGGACGTAGCTGTCGCGAAACTTCGACGGTAGTTTCCCTCCGCACCAGCAGCAATCAAATGAGATGAACTGCGGGGTTTGGAGTCCCCCACAGCTACAGCGTTGCTGTGAGCGACACCGCGTGTAATGTGGTGACGAACGCGTCCGCCGTGCAATGAGGGGAACATGTTAACGCGATTAGCATTGCTAGAGTACTTTCACGCACTTTCGGGGTGGCTAGCCGCGTGTATCTATCTATGTCCTTAACGGTCTTTCCCGTCGACATGGCGTGCTGGGTAGTCCACGGTCGAATGGTTAAAGCATAGGGCTGGTCCATCTATTGGACCAACCGTTGGACCAACTTGGGTCAGTGAGCGTGTGACATGTGGGCAGTCAACCACGAAAGTTTACGGACCACGGGATCTCAGAAAAACACTCAGTCATTTCCGAGCAGCCTGTAACAGTAGTCAGTAAAACCCCATATCACAATGTCGTTCACATATACAAGTAGAAGCTGTAGATGTGAATGCTATATGCTGAGTTATGAGGCTGCGCCTCATAACTCGTGTTCCGATCTCGTGTTCATAACTCGTTTTTCAGATCTCGTGTTCCGTAAAGCTTTATGGCTGACTGTTACATGTTTGCAGCGCCCCAAAGAACCTCTTTCGTGCCTATTAGCGGGTCGCTGGGGATGCGGAACTGGGTATATGCGCCGCCTATCAATGAACCTCTTTGACGCCTATATACTTGGGTCACGGGATATGGGTACGTGCTGTTCTTCGTTGAATCTATTTGACGCCGTGAACGCGGGATGACGATGTTCCAGTTAGTATATGTGCTGCTCTGAAATGGCAAAGCATTCATTTGAAATTGATCCGATGCTTGGACGGAATCCTAATTAGGCACGCCAATTTTATTTTTGTCGATAATCAACGCCCGAGTGCGCAGCCTTGGATCTCTCCCGCAACGCCACCGCGCATTGCAGCGAAGTGGGCCCGACGCGCCGTCTGCCGATTCAAATGATCGAATTAACCCAACGAAGTCGGCGTAGATAACGCCGATCGGAATTCACGTCGTTCACGATGCGGTTAATAGGGGGTTGGATCGGCCAGGCGCGCTGCCACTCTGAGGGCGCCGCGTGTCTGCACAACTGAAGGCTAAAACGAGCCCCCCCCCCCCTTGTCTCGCCCCCCCCATTCGCCCAACACGGCACTTGTTTACGCCAAACGCCGGTCCACCCAGAAGAGATGTGCGGGCTGCACAACGTCGCCGGCCAAACGAGTGGCGACAGCAAACGGACGGATCCCGGGTACGGACCTCTGAGGAACGTTTTTCGGTAAACAAGATAGCTAGCCGGATGTCTGCTTTGTACGTTCAGCCGTGTAAGGCCTGCCCGTACGCAACGTATACCCCCGCTGCGAACGATTCCAGATTAGTGTATTGACAACTGGTGAAAATCGCAAACGGCGCTCCGCTAATATTTTTGTTAGTTCAGAGGTGTCGTCAGCGGAATAATCGTTACCGTGACGTCCTTGGCTCTTTGTTTCGTCCTAGTATTCGTAGTCTTTACAAAAAAAAAATACAAAAAAAGGACTGCTCGAATATTGGTAAGCCTAAAAAATGGGAAACTACGCGTGTCTACAAATTCGTACAATAGGCAGCATAATTTTGATTTGGGGTCTCAAGTATATCAACCTCTCCTTTTACAAAAGTTTTACCAATTTTACGATAACTGGTAAGTCTGGAAACTTAAGCACGACGCTTACAAATTCGTAACTCTGCGCCAAAATCAGATCTCTGTAACCTGCACCTCTTGGATCGTCTGAATCGTACGAATTTGATATAAGAGTTTACAGTTGTTCACCATGTTTACGATGTTTACAAGGGTTTTCTAAATGTGTTACTCGCAAAGTCGCAGTGCGTTTCCCAGTGGTGTATAATACAATCTTGTCCGCGTTAAATGTCTTGATAAGTGCATTTCACAGAATGGTGATATTGTTGTTTATTGCTTTGTTACACAGTTCTAAACTTGACGCTTCAGTTTCCTCCAACACCCCACCCCCACCCCCCGCCTCCGCTATTTCTTTAGTTTACTAATTTACAGCATTGAAAAAAAATTGCAGGCCTAAATCAGAACTGTGTTCGGTGTATTCCGCATAGACACAAGCTTTCTTTTTTGTAAATGTAGCAAACTTTGCCAAATTGAGTGGTGGTACAGCGGAGCAGAATAATTTCGTCCTTACCATGCACCTATATGCTAATTCCCTGGGTAAAGCTTCCTCTTAAACCACAGTCGCTGCGGAAGAGACGGAACAGAACGTCGTTAATGTTACGTAATCAATAACAACGAGGATTATAGTTAGCGTGCGCAAATAATGCAAAAAAAGAAATAATGAAGCAAGAAATAATACTGCGATAGACGAAGAGCCATCGCGCAACTGCCAAGTTGTTTACCAAAACAGACCGCGACTAATTGCATATATGCAGGCTTTTAGCGGGTTCCCGGCTGGGACACACACACACGCGTGTGTGTGTATACGTGTACAGCCGGGGCCATTGCGTCACGGCGCCGTAATGGCTTTTGAAAAAGGTCCCAAAAGACGACGACGCTCCTGCGCTCTGCCACGTGCACTCCAATCTGGCCGCTAATCTTTATGTCGAAAGAGGATTTGGACGCGTCTCGTCGGCGACGGGGGGGAAACGCCGATGGGAAGTGGGGGGGGGGGGGGGGATTTACGAGCACGAGAGCACCGAGTGAGGCCCGGCCCGAGATTATCCTGTCGCTAAAGTGCGTACTGATACATGGCCGCGCCTGGTTACCAGCTTTCGAAGAGGAGTCACGCAACGCAGAGAGCATTGTTCACTGCGCGTATATATATATATATATATATATATATATATATATATATATATATATATATATATATGACATGACATGCAGTACATTAATGTGTCATACCGCTAAGCAGAACCAAGGACATCTGTAGGTTACATGGAGAGCATGCAGTTAAATGCAGCTGAATGTCTTCTTCGTCGACGAAAAAATTTACGTAACTATGCTCTCCACGCAAGCGACGGGTGTCCTTGATTCCGTTTGGCGGTGTGGCACGTTAATGCACTGCATGCCCCGTAGGATTAGAGCCGCTAAAAGGACGACGTTGCCGCAATGTCAAAAGGAAAGAAAGAAACGTTCACCAATTTATTAATTAGCACTTACGCTGTGACCACTTTGCGACGCTGCAATTCCGTCTGTGTGCACATCTGTAGATACATATCGAAATCCTATAATTGTGTGCTTGAGAAACAGCGGACCCGCGATCTTCAAACTGTCTCTACATGTTGGCCCACTTGTCTGCGAAAGTGCAATAAAGTGCACACCTGCCGCTTGGAACTTTAAACCTGATCGTTAATTTTTATTTTCATTCTGTGACGCCGCAATATTGCGTTCTGCAGGCGCTAATAAATGTGCTACCGTCATCATATAATTAATGTTCATGAATAAATAATGATAACGGTTATGACGAGGTAATTAATGCCACACAGTGACTGGAGCAGCTGTCTAATTGCCCCTCATTGTTCACGCAGTATGGAACATGGCGATTGTTCGGTTCCTTAATATGTTTACCGTGGTTCCTTCGACTGGGCGAACAGACCGTCCGTCCGGCCGTACGCCTATAGCTCTGAAAGGCACCCGATTGGTCGACATCGCTGCAATGACGTCGAAGTGGCTCCCTAAGCAAGGATTTTCAGAGAGCAACACACGTTCCCTAAATTCACCTCAAATAGTGCCGTACCGAAGTCCATAAGAGTGCGCCCTCTACATAACCCAAATGAACTTGGTGAAAGCTTCCTCTCGCGTTCATGTGTTAAAAGTAACGGGACAATTCCTTCAGCGACGTCACTCCCACTTCGTTGCAGCGTTTCCTTCATTCGGTGGAACAGGCGGTGTCCGAATCAAGCGCCTCATCGAGTGGCGTCCTCTGAAGATTAAATGTGGATCTCGAAGGCTATGCTTTTGCTGGCTGAATGCGGCGGAAGCGATTTTGGCAGCCGGGAGCACGTCATAGAGCTCCAGTTTTTGGACATCTGCGTGTTCTGGCGGGATCGCACTCGGGAAATCTGCACCCACGCGATCTCTGAGGCCATGATCAGTCTATGGAGCTCCACTGCGGAACAATGGCTTCTTCTCCCGCGCACCTCAAGTTACCTCGCGTGTCAGCAGAACACTCTGCAAGGACTAACGATGTCCCACGTCAACACTCCATTTAACTTTATGCCACCCTCGACTTTGTGTTAGCAGTCTCTTATGTGTAATACACGTCTAACAGATAATCTAATGGCGGTGTTTGCGTAGCGCACGAAAGTAGGAAAGGAAGGACTGCAGAGATGAGTAAAGAGCGCTAACTTTTAACTGACCTTCATTTGTGGACGAGCATAATAAATATGCACGGCAAACAAGAAAACGCTCAGAAAATGAGGATACGTGGAGCCAGCAAATCATTGGTAAGTCAAATCACTTCACGTGCCCACGATTGTCCTGCGCTCGGCCAGGTAATCTCGCTCGGGTCGCGACAGAGCAATGGAAGGGGTGCTTGCGCAGCGGCCACCTAAATTGTGAATGTGCTCCGCTTCTTACAATTTCTCGGGTTAACTACCACCTACGCCTTGCCAGTACCACGCACTGATAAACGACGGGGATGCACTTGCGATCCCGGCAGTGAATTCCAAGATTCCCTTGTACTGTATCGTACACGTTGTTTCGGTGCTCGCGCAAGCGGTCGTTGAGACATCTGCCAGTTTCGCCAACATAAGTCTCACCGCACTTCAGTGGGATCGAGTAAACGACCCCTTCTACGCACGGGACGAAACCCGACTTGTGCTCGATGGGGCTCGAAGAAAAGTTTGCACAGGTTGCGTTGACTTGCTTATACATAGCTGCTGCAGTTTCAGTGGAGCCGAGAAAAGCACACGCATTCTAGCATTCAAGTCGCCCTTGCCAATCTTCTTTAACCAACATCTCGTCCCGACCTAACGAGATGTTGTCCAACTATTGATTGCAAGTTCCTAGCAACCCCCCCCTCTCTCTCTCTCTCTCTCTCTGCGGCGGCTACGGAGAGAAATATATCGGTGCCGCTACTTGCGTGCGTTGTAAAGGCAGCGAAATCGACCATCGGGGACGCCTATATTCCTGCGTTGTGCGGGTGAACCTGTTCCAATAATCTTCGCTAGCTGAGAGGCGTTTACAATGCGCACCGGCCTGGACATACGAAATCCTTCGTTATGGAGGTCATTTCGTATTATAGAGGCATTCTACAGTACAACGTATACAGCTGTAACGCTCAATCGATCGCACGTGCACGCTGGCGTTTGTTTCCGGAAGCTTCCCGACCTTCTTGGAAGCGAGCATTATCGTGAACGTACTGTATTCCGCAAAAGCGTGAAACGAAAGAAGGCTGGGAATGGTAGATTTTTCTTATCGGGAGAGCAGGAACCCTTTTCACTGCGCCGAAAGAATCCTCACGAGGGCCCTTCTTCGGTATCTCTGAATGGGTTTGTTTGTCTACGAACTAGTACTGTGAACGAAGCCTTATTATAACGGGCACGCTTTGGCTGCATCGAGCACCTGAACAATGTGTCTCGCAGATCATCGCATGCGCCGTTGAAAGCGCATCTTTCGCTTCGTGTTATTCGTTTATTCTTGAGAGATACGGTATCCCCGCAAGGAACGATTCGCCTGCGCCTTTTGTTTGGTACGCTTCATATGCCGTTCCGTGCGGCGTTGGAAATATTTCCGGGTGACCTTGTTCTGTAGCATGCAAGAGCGCTAACGCTCCCGTAAAAAAGAAACAAAAAAAAAAGAGAAAGAACTCACAAAAACGGGAGGGTATACCAACGTGGGCTGCTCGACTAGTCGTTTAACATTCATTTTGCATGCGAAGCCAAAGGAACGTAACTATATGCAAAAGAGAAGCACGCGGGAGAACACCTACAGGCGCCGTGTGCTTTTATCTCGCGTTTACACGTCTTTTGCACCGAAATCCAAAAAGCAATGCGAAGTCTTTCAATTGACAATTCATCGGGCAGTATTTACTTATTTATTACTAAATTCATCTGTGAATCATATTAGTATGTCTTTGATTGCTCACTCCTCTTGAAAAGCTACATTCGGAGCAGCTATCGATATAACATTGCATAATTGTATCATTGATATGGCCTTTGTACAACTGAATAATTTATATTGCCCTCGCATACCTGATATCGCAAGAATATGTAAGCGCAGCCGTCTTAAAGAACAAATTCGGTCCCTCTATTCAGATATATTGGCATTACTTTTACAGCCACATATATAGCACGGCTCCTCAAATGTCCAAACATGATTTTGAATTTCATTCATCTTTCACGTGCGGATGTTTTGCTCTCTCATTTTCTTCAACGCACTTTGTAAGCAACTCTTGAATGTATCCCACAACTGGTTTTGTATCTTGCGTAATATAACTTATGTCATTATTGTTCGTTTTCTTTGTGTAATCAGTGTTCGCATTAGGCATATTGAAATTCCTCCTCTGCTAACATTTCTTGGTACACAGTGCGAAGCTTGACTTGTGCTGTGCGTTAGCGCTCTCCTCTATACCTACGCATCGCCTAATAAATAAAACGAAACTAAATCAAGGAAGGACGCGTCTCGTTCGAACACCGGCTGGCTTTTGAGAGCGGCAAGAACGCCGGAAAAAGTGGTACAACACCGGTGGAGAGATTCCGCAAGAGCTCGACGGTGACATCGCCGTAAAGGAGTTCGCACCAACTTCATTACCGGCGCACATTCTTTTTTTCTTTTTTTTCAGTGTCGCGTATACTATTCACTTGCCCACTGATAGCGAGTGACCAAGAAACGGGTCATAAGTGAAAAAGAGAGAGAGAAGGATGAATAGAAAGGCAGTGAGGTTAACCGAAGGCAGTTGTGGTAGGCTACCCTGCAAGGGGGGAAGGGTGAAGGGGGACAAAAAGAGAGCGAGAGCGGAAGGGCGAGATAGAGAGAAATAGAGACGAACACGAACAAGCCGCGTACACTAAGGAACAATAATAACGCGAGTAAGGCCTTCAGCGCGGATGTTCTGAGGGAGTACTGACCTAAAGCTTTGAGTTCTGATAGTGGGCGATTGTCTAACTGGTCCAGTACTCTGCACAGCACTTGTCTCTGGGCACTATATCGCGGGAAGACACAGAAGAAAGTACGTATACAGGATAGGTCAGAACAGCAAAACTGACAGTGCCTTTTGTGCAAACCTCAGTCATACAGTGAGTTCCGAGTATACGTACAGCGCGAGCAGACGAAGATGCAAGGCGGAGCGCTAATTAGCAACTGATAAATTGTTAGTGGGTTGTTGATCAGTTGTTAGTTGTCAGCCGGCGCTCCGTCCCGTCTCGCCCCTTACTGTGCATTCGTCTGCATGCATATGCAGTGCACCTGGGTGGTTGCACCAACCGGCCGAAGTAAACACGTTAGCTATACACAGTGAATGCTGTGCTTGCCCCGAGCAACCCAAACGACGCAAATGACTAGCGTCACGTGACTGGTCTTCGGTGGATGTGGAGCGCGCCCTCCTCCCATTTCAGAGTCCGAGCAACTCGGAGTGTTCCGAAGCCGCAGTGAGTCACGTGGCACGGTGTAGCGACTGCAGGTGAGCGTGATGTAACGAGAAGGCGCGTTATCGGTCAGAGAGACGCGTAACGCATTTTCAGAGCGCTCTACACACAGAGTCTTCTAATCGTTATGGTTGTGATTAGCAAAAGATCGGGCCCCTTGGTTTGCCATGTTCTCGTTGCTTTCGGGTATAGCATACGAGTGTGTATTGGTCAGCTGACTGCTCATAAAAGTTCGCCTACCACGTGGCACCATCGTTCGAAAAAAGGCATGGCCCACATCCGCAGAGGTGGACCGTGTGGTACTGACTAACACTACCTGGGGTACACATACATGAACATCCAAAATTGTGGACGTTGTTACGGCCGCCGCCGCAGCGCAATTGGCAGGACATCGCACGAGTATGATGCGAAGGTTGTGGGTTCGGTTCCCGCCGGCGCCAACTTTATTTTATTTCGTCCACTTTCATTTCCCTCTACCTATCACTTTTACAGTTCAATTAAAAAACTACAAATAAGTTGCCCCATGCTCTCCTTGGCCTCATTACGTATTGGCATCCTTACGGTCGTGGTTAAAGAAAATCGGGCCCCTTCGGTGCGCCTTCTTCTCATTCATCCTACCACTGTAAGATGCTATAATTGAGTAATTCTTGCGTGTCGCGCCTTGCTGGCGTAGTTTTCGAACTTCCGATCCGCTTCTTGAACTCTCTGCCCTATCAAACTTCCTTCGGTGGTAAAACTTACTTGTTCGGTTTTCCTAAAGTGCTGTCGTTTCGTCCGCCTTAACTTGAGAAGTAACCCCACTTGCCGCTTCCGCATTTTAGTCTTTCTTTATTTCTCTCACTCCGACGACCGTGACCACTTATTCCCTCGAAAAGCGTTTTCTGCACAACTCTTCGCCGCACGCGCCGTATTACATCGCCTATAATAAGCGCCTTGGTCCCGTGAGAATGCATTCGCGCAGCTTTTTTTCTTTCTTCGGTTCTTCTTTTTTTTCTGAAACACCGCTTATCGTTGGCCGGCCGCCTTCATTACCACCACGCGTCGCGCTGCCTCAATTGGCTGGCGCCGCAGTTCTTACGGACCGCATTATGAGGGTACGAGTAATAATAATAATATTTGGGATTTTACGTGCCAAAACCACTTTCTGATTATGAGGCACGCCGTAGTGGAGGACTCCGGAAATTTTGACCACCTGGGGTTCTTTAACGTGCACCTAAATCTAAGCACACGGGTGTTTTCGCATTTCGCCCCCATCGAAATGCGGCCGCCGTGGCCGGGATTCGATCCCGCGACCTCGTGCTCAGCAGCCCAACACCATAGCCACTGAGCAACCACGGCGGGTATAAGGGTACGAGGTGCGTCGCGAATGCCGCCACGCGCGGTTCTTTCCTAGTCTGAAAGCGCGCGTGCGCGCGCAGTTTGAAATCCTCCGTTAAAAGTCGCTTGGCGAAAATGCAAATCTATTTCTCTGAACATCGCTTCGCGATCGCGCCTGCAGAGGCCCAGAGGAGAAAACTCGCGCCGAAAGTGGGACCTTGGACAAAAGGATACACACTCGCTTCCTGCGTTGTACAAATTGCCCACAGGCACCCGCGCGCGCGCGCGGTATACTTAACGCGAAGTGTGCGGGGAACCCAATTACGCATCCTCGCGAATGAGAAACGCAATTCTGGCTGCGTTGCGCATTGCCGAAAGTTCTCGCTAAACTTGCTTCAACCTCTGCCTCGCTGTAAAGCGGCGGGGAAAAAGTGCGCGCTCTCAATCCAGGCCGCAGTCGCAAAGCGGTGTTGCCTTCTCGGGCCAAATTCACATAGTTGTTCCCTCGCGAAAATTACTTCTCATTGGTCGCCGGCTTTCGCTAACAGCGCGTCCAACGTGATGATGGGTGGCACCCGACTTTTTTACGAATAGTTGTGAATGCAAATAGTTGTGAATAGTTGTGAATAGTTGTGAATAGTTGTGAACCTGTGAATGCAGATGACCCTCTTCGGTTAAGTTTGAGTGGACACGGACGTACCGGAAGACGTTGTTCCACAGGACAGTGCCTTGTGTCATGGGCCGATAGGTAGGTTGGCAGGTAGGTAAGTAGGTTCCTGTATCGGTCCGCAGTCGCAACTTTTTCGAAGGTGATCCTATTAAGACCCCCCAAAAAGCACGGGGGTCGCTTAATTAAGATGTAGGGTTCACTTTAGGGCTCCTTTGAACAAAATGTCATGTAGCTTAGGGGCAAAAGCGCGATGCAGAATAGTATTTGTCAGTTTCATTGTGACAGCAATTATGTGGACATTCCAAGCGAACTTTTTCCGTCGTGGTCACCGTGAGGTTCTGTATATATTTAGGTATAAGTATGCTATATGCCATGTCATCTACTTTTCTTTCTTTATTGCCTTTATTCAATTAACGCAGAAATGCATTGTACAGTAATTCTAGCCCAGCAAGTGCTCAGGAGAGAAAGAATCAAAATTATGCTATGTGACAAGCGGTATATGCGGGTTACACAATATTGCCACACCATTCACTAATGTTGCCCCATGCCAGGTCTTACTTCCTAAATTATTCCTCGGAATTTTGAGAATGACAGCCTACAAGCAACTGTCGTAAAAGAAAACACTGACAGCGCATGCCTTTTATCTTACGTTTTCTCAGACTTAAATACTAAATGTGTGAAACAATAGCATAGCTCAAACCTGAAAATGGTGTAATTTTATTGGCGTCGCTGTGCACTACCTTCGGGATTGGAGCAGGAAAGGAGTTTCAAACATTCCTGGTACGGAAAATTGGTGGTAAAACCACTAAAAAAGGCACTGGCTTTAATTAGTAAACGCAAATGAAATTTTCCGATGGCAGGATCCAAACACAGGACCCCTAGCACAAAAGCTCGCTTTTGCTTAATCAGCTTACTTTTACTTCAATTCATACTGTCACTACAGCTACGAGGCTTACGCTTCGTGTAATATCCCAACATGTTGCTGTCGCCTTTGTCGCTTCACCCTTATGGCGAAACTGTGACATTATTTCTTTCCTACGAAGTCGCGCCACTAAACCGGCCTTGAAGGTTGTTGTACAAGGTGCATGCGTCACATTTTTAGCACACTCATCGCTTATTAGTTCTATACACCGAAAAAGAAAACAAGAAAAACGATTGAGTCGAGAACTTCGAGAGACAAGACGGTTGTTAAATCTGGCGAATAACATCGACATTCAAAGACTTGGCTTTCATAAAAAGGAAACGTTTCCACGTTTGTTCATCCTCCTGGACTTATACCGAAGGCAGGATGCACTCAGTAAAGTGTTTTGGAATCAGGAGCTGGTGCTCTAAGCCTAAGGAATCAAATGCCATTTGTCCAGGAAAATAATATAAGCTAGAACGTATGGGCGACTGTTTTATGTTGGCAGCGTACCGCGTCAGCTTTCTCATGTTTTGGTCGCTTTCAATACCATTTACTTTATTTTCATCATCCAACGGCAGTTTCTTGTCGCACGCGCGATGGGACCTGAACTTAAAATATTGCGAGAGACTATTTTAGTTGTTTGATGCAAAAAAGCCTATTTAAGTCACCCGGGTCATCGTTATTACGTAGAAATGCGCACGTAGTAATCAATGCTAGCTTGTGTTTCATGTAAAGCTGGCTGCCCGCTTAACTTAGCTGTATAGGAACGGAGTACTCGTAATGAAATTAAGACGCGCCTTAAAAGGCGCAACGTTAGCGCTTAAATACATTGCTCACGTCTATGAAAACTTTCCTATGTTTATGATAGTACGCGCCTAATGCTATAAAAGGCCATATGGGCTGTATGTCTTTACTCACTAATATAGTTTTTGTTTCGCTATAACGATTATACCAAGGATGTAAACATACCCCATTTAGGATCGAAGCACACTTATAGCGATGTCGTTCATCATGGTGTAACGAGTTAAGTTCAAGATCATCCTGTCCGAACCAATGAGGTCTAATATACTGTCATCAACCAAACAGCAGCACCATTCTCATTAGTTTCCTCATACACGACATCCATCAGATTAAATCGATCTACGGCTTAATCACTCTCATTTAAATCTGTCTTCGCCTGCACTCTAACGTACCGAAGTGATTCAACAAAATTTAGTTCTGCTAAGGTGGGGTAGTAATATATATATATATATATATATATATATATATATATATATATATATATATTTTACATGTGTTGCATGCTGCGATTCCACTTGAAAATGAATGCTAGCTTGTGTTTCCTGTAAAGCTGGCCGCACGCTTAACTTAGCTGTATGGGAACGGAGTACTCATAATGAAATGAAGAAGCCGAAGGGCATTATGTTATTAACATTGCCGTTATTCCGCCAGCTTCCTGGTTATAGCACGTTGAGCTCTCAAGTTCGCACAATAATCCACCAGCTCAAATTACTCCAATCATCACCTGTCACTATTTTTGTTACTTCGAATAACGAAATATCAGCCAACTGCGAATGTGAATTTTTCACAGCTCGTCAAGATCAAGTTCTTCAGGACCTTCAAACTCATTCTTTCCCCCCATCAATCACCACAGAATAGAAAGCGCCAGTTGAACTAGTTCCCCGCGCGTTGTTGTTTGGATGACTCGCACCCTTTCAGGGGGATGAACTTGACCTGCTAGGCAAGTTCATCGTTCGCTTAGTGTGTTTGTAGCCGACGCGTTCCAGAGCATTCTTCTCCTTCTATTTAAACGAGCTGCACTTGCAGAAGAGCAACCCCCACCCTGTCTTGCTCGGAAGAAAACTGTGGCGCAACGCTCAACGTCTGGCGAGACGCTGCCTGACCTGACGCACACGTGCAACAGGCCTGCCTGTACCGCGTTGCCCGCGGCGGCATCTCCACTCACTGCAGCCAGCGATTGCCGCCTGCGTGCGGCGTCTGCGCACCGTCACACGAGTTGCACTTCGAGCGCCGCTCCGCTATAAATAAAATCGCTAGATAGATGCAAATGTTTCGAGCACGCCGCCGAGCGACTCTTCTTTTTTTTTATTTTTTTTTATGTAAACACCCCAGCGCGTGTGTGGCAAACTAAATATATATATATATAGAAAGAAACGTGTGAAAGGCCATGCGACGTTTTCTGTTGTCGTTCGTCAGCGGTGCGGTCGTCATGAGAACTGCAAGCCGCGATCGAGAGAGCCAGTGGCTGTCAAAGAAGCGTATGCGGTTGGGAGACGTGCAAAAGGGAGGCCGAGCAGACGATAATTACAAAGTACCACGCGTTGCTGCAGAAGTGAACGACACACGGCTTATAGCTGAGCGGCCTTGCAGTGTTAGGTTGGTGACGAGCGTGGACCTCTTCTTGCGCAATTAAAGAAAGAAAGAAGAGGCAGGCGTGGCTTCTCATCGCTTCCTCAGTGAAATTAGTTGCCCGCAGATTTACGAATAACACTGGATCTAGAGATTGACAGCGTTAGGACGTAGTTGGCGGTAGAGATTTGCGCAGACGACAAGTAAAGTGGAACAAGTCGTTGAAGAACTAAACGACAGACGGCCTATATTTAAACGGTCTTGCAACGTTCGTTTGGTTTACGCTTCCAAAGAATGAAAGACGGGATAAAAATGACTCGTCTGGTTCCTGCAATTCGCGAAGAGTTCACACCACAGAATCGCGAAAGAAAGTGAAAGAAAGAAACGACGGAAAGAGGCGGGAAACCACATTCCCGCTTCGCACTTCGCCCCCCCCCCCTCCCCAACTCCCCTTCCTATACAACCTGTGGCCACAGGTTGGCTCGGGGGAAGGAGCCGGGTTTACCCGACGACTATTGACAGCAGCCAAAGTGGTCGTCGTAGACGGAGGCGAAAGCTTGTAAAAAGTGAAGAAAAGAAAAACGCCGCGAGTGGGACAATTAAGCGAAAGGAACCACCACAAAACAAGAGCGGAGATAAAAGCGATGGGGCACCATAACTACATGAACTGCTTTACAATACAGGCTAGCGTGCGTCAGCTAAAGCGCTAGTGAGCACCTTCTTCAAGTGGAGTACGGTCAAAACGTTTTTTTTTCTTTCACTCTTTCTTTTAATCGTCGGCAGGTCAGCACGGGCTTTATTTTTCTCGTCATCGTCTACTACTGGAATTGAGATCACGCTGTCTGTCGTCTGCTTCGTTGAGCAGGAGAACCTTTCGCCGGCGCCACCCTATCTTTTTTTTTTTTTTTCGTCTACGGCTATATACTTCGAATCTACCATCGAAGGGCCTCAGGGTTTGTTCGGTCCCCCGACATCTGAGAGAGTTCGAGGTCCTTAAGATGACCTAGATGCACCGCTTACCTTCATGTCGGGACGGTGATGTGACAGACCTGCGACCGGCAAGGAGTGCTCCGCTGGGTCCGGCGGTTGTGGTGTCGGCGGCTGCTCGGAAGGCGTCTGCCATTGACGGCTGTCGCTTGGCTGCGCGTGCGAGGCGTTTCTCCCGCTACCACTACCACCAACACCACGAGCGGCGAGAGCGCGCTCACCGAAAGCCCGAGCGAGCGAGCGACCGACCCGGCTTCTCAACGAGGTCTTCGCTCCGGAGGGAAACGCGGGGAAACGGCGAGCGGCTCGCGGGGCAATATGGGATCGCCCGCGCACACTACACTGGCTGGGCTGGCCCAGAAAAATAAAATAATAATAACATAGCCGTCCCGACTCTCCGCCCGAACCCGGGGCCAGGGGAGCCGTTGTGGCCAGCCGGCGCCATCTGACGGCGTTGCGGCGAAGCTGAGGAACAGCAGACGGACCCAACTACCGCTTTGCTGATGCATAAGAAAAAAAAAGGGGGAGTGTATGGTGAGAGGAAACGGACGGAGGGGGTGAGGAGTGGGATGGTGGGGGGGGGGGGGAGGGGGGAGCTCTGACGAGACCGCTTCCGTGTGCGTCCTTTTAGTGGCGAGAATGTCCTTAACAAAGTAAGAAATATGCCACCGAAAAAACAAAAAATTCTGGGGTACCGCAGCGAGGCGGATATCGTTCTTTATTAGTGCCTCGATTAAAACCGCAGGATATCATTCCCCTTAAAGTCTCATCGCCATAAGCGGCAGCAGCAAAAGGAGGAAATGGCTCTAGGGCACATAGGAATTCGTTCTGGCAGCGCTGTTTATTAGTTGCGATGGTATCCGCAGGACTCTTATATTATTTACACTCGACTACCGATTATTCGACTCTTGAGGGACCGCAAAATTTGGTCGAATTATCCGAAAGGTGGAATTAACAAACGGCGGCAAAATGGATGTTGAAATCCCTTTTTTTATCGTTTGAGGCAGTATGTAGTGCATTTTTGTTCTTGTCTCTGAAACAGCGACTCAAGCGACATGAGGCAAAGAGAATGGACCTGTTTAAATGCTGCTTCAGCGTGAAACGACATGAAGCGACCGGGTTGAAATGGCTCCGTGAGCGGAAGGAGCGTCGGCCAATAAAATATCAATAACTTTTCCTGCGCTTTCTTTGCCTTCACTATCTGCAAGTTTCATATAGTTGGGTCTGGCAAAAAAAAAAAAAAAAGAAAGAAAAGACTCGCCATCCCCGCCCTGCGAAAGTCGACGTCCAGCGAAGCTGTTGCAAAACCACCATTACAACTGCTAAGGGGGTATGCAGTGCTTGATTTATGATTCGGATGCTTGTTTTGAGCTTGTTCTTTGCTGAAACGCAGGCTGTTCTGCTCGTTGTATGCGTGATTCGAATGAATGTATGCACGGTTCGGTTCACTTTTCTGAGTGCTTGTGGCCTCTGCATTACGAGGGGGATGAGTCATTGCATTTTTGTTTGCTTAGGCGGGGGGGGGGGGGGGGTGGAGCCACTGTTTATGACGATAGCTTCTGCTCACGGACAAACACGAAAAATGCCGACCACCGAGAGGCTAACGGCTTCGCTGTAAAATGAATTTAATAAAACCAGCTTCACGTCTTAATTGGTATGCAGTAGCACCGTCTGCTGTATTTATTGTTTTCAAGGTATTAGTAACCGTTGCGCACACGAGCGGGCACCGTTGGGGGTCGAATTAACCGAAGCGACATGCCTTCGAGTTCGTACTAAACGAACTTTCCTTCCACAGCAATGTATGGTTTTACGACGGGGCTTTCCAAAACGCTTTAATCAAGCGAAAAGTCGGATTAACCGAAGCGGAATGCTTTTGGGTTCGAACAAAACGGGGGAGTCGAATTAACAGGAGTCGACTGTAATAGAAAAGAACAAAAACGTACGTGTTTCTGCCCCATATTTTTTGATATAATTCAAGTATACGTGTCAGCTACGTGTGTACGATAACCGCACACGAATAGCTCACTCTGGATTGAGCAATGCTTCCGGTTCTTAATGGGCGTGTAACGCGCCTTTAAAGTGCGACACCAACCACGAAGACAAGACAACAGACACCTCTGTTGTCTTACTTTTTTATCTTGTCTTCCTGCCTTCTTGATCCGCAATGTTTCTACACTATAGGGTTTCTAGTCAGTTAGCAACTGGAAAATGGTCAAATGTTGCAGTTTTTTGAGTGTGTCAGCATTTGCTACTTGCCTGGAATCCAGTTGCGTGGCCGCATGGTTCTAGAGTAGCTGAGTCTGAGGAGGAATATGTGATCATCGGAAAACAAGAAGACCAGCGGTAATGACACAACATTGCCTTCTGAATTGCTGCCGACGGCTTCTTTTACCTTTCTTTTATTTTCATTTTTATTTTATTTCTTGTAGCACACAGGCTGGTACCCCTACTGAAAAGTACGAAATCCAGCGTGCCGGATTTCGTTGCCGAGTCATTTTCCCCCTCCCCACTTTCTTCCCTGAGAACTTCTTTTTTTCATTCGCTTGATTTGCCAGGCGACGAAAGGTGGAAATGAAAGTACACGGAAGCAATCACACCCGTTTCATGCATACATACCGCAACGGCGAGTTATGAAATGTATTGTCCATAAATTAATCGCTCAGAACCTTCAGGTTGGTCACTTCCTAAGTTCACACTCCTATGTACACTTTCTCGGAGTATAGTCTTTATCCCTGGGAACTCGTATACCAAATATATAGCGTGCGTCCCTTTCAAGCGCAGGAACGGAGCACTTTGAACACCGGACGTTTTATCCGTACGATTGACCCCTGGACCAAGATTCAAGGGCAACCCATCCCAAAAGCTGTAGAGTGACTTCTTGCAGTCGATAATGAGAAGCCAACAAACACTGACACCAAGGACAACATAGGGGAAATTACTTGTGCTTAATAAATGAAATAAATAAATGAAATTAATGGAAATTAAAGTGGATGAAAAAACAACTTGCCGCAGGTGGGAACCGAACGAAAGATCGGGGTGAATGGAACAGACACGTGTGGAATGATGACGCCCCCCCCCCCCCCGCACCCCCTTGGCCGGAGGAATTACCTACACGAGTCTGGTCTGGCTCCGTCCGCTTCACGTCACTTTATTAATGAGCGATTCCATAAAACATATCTTTTTGCATGTCGTTTTCATGTTCAGCATAGCGACATTTGCGAAGCCATTTTCTATTTCCTGAGCGAGGCAAGCTGGAATACATACCAAATTTTCTCTTTTCTCCTGTCCTCATTTTTTTTTCGTCATTATATTAGTCGCTGCATATCTGTTTCAGCTCACTGTTAGTCTTAAAAGGTTAAGTTATTAATTTCGTTTCAATTTATATTCCCTAACATGTTTTTTTTCTTTTTTTTTTCTTGACTCTGTTCAATCAACCCGCGAGCAACACAAACACACCCTTAAGAATTCGCCAAGATGTCTGCACTTTTTGGGATGTGCAGATATCCCGAGGATGTCCTTAACTTGTCGATGAGACTCTCCTCGGACCCCTGAGCCAAAGCACTTAGGGTCCGCGCCGCGCCTTCAGCGTGAAGTCTCGCGCTAGCTGGTTATCGGCGAACAAATCGACCCAGCAACTCCGTTGCTCGGAAGCACGCTTTCTGCATCAGCGCCCTTTGCAGCGCCGGCGGAAATCGGGCCACCGACATCGAAAACGGACCATTTCAATACAGTTTAAAAAAAATAAGAAAGTCAATTCAGTATCGCGCTGCCCGTTTCATTGCCAGAGGTTGTCAGCGCGACTCTATGGCAAGACCAGCATTGAATTGTCTTTGTCCCACTCATCTTTTCACTCACGTAGAATCATAGCATTGCTTTCGCAAGCTTTTTCTCAAAACAATCCCCACAGCAAGCACCCGTCCACCCTTTCGTTAAGTCGTCTGTACCTCGTATGATCTCGGCGTCTGCACAATTATTTACGCTTACCGTGGATCTTTGGCCCGAGCCATTTCATTCATCAGCTTTGCCACAGGTCATCCAACAATGGAATAACCTGTTGACCCTTTTCGCGAAGCAGTTTTCTCCAGAGAAACGAGATGGCGCTTTCGGCGACGCGCCGCACGTTGCCTCAGCGAAAGCGCACGAATGCGAAACCACTACCTCTTCTGCATTCCTAACATGCGATCAGCTGTCTAGAAAATACAACTGGGTTTTCGCTAACGCAGTGTGCTCCGTTTCCGTTGCAAATTATGGAGCGGTGGAGTGAAGACGTGCGCAGTAGTTCGATGCCAAAAACTGTGAGCGGCATATTCAGGCACGGAATGCGTGTGTGTCCAAGTTCACGAAGCGTGTGAAGAATAAGTGAACGGGCGCACCCTTGAATCAATGCGCCGAATCACGAGTGACGGCAACTACACTGATAGAACACTAACGTTCGAAGCTTAACGTTTCGTAACGGTCCACACAGTAAGCTAGTGACTAGCGATAATACGCATTTGCTACAACATGTCACAGCGTACATGACATGTACGTTACAAGCCTTGCGTCCAGCAAGAACAAATCTATCGTAACTGAGCACAGCCGCGAGCGATCAGGCAGAACATGAGCAATCAGCATGTCAGCGATGAGCATATTGATGCCAGAAGATCTTTACTGCGTCAGAAACGTGACAAGCCGTTGTTAAAAGTGTTTGCTAAATAAAGAAGAAAGAGCGCAACACACTGATACTGACTCAATTCATAAGCGGAAAGTTAGAATCGCTCGGAATACCATCTTTAGCCTCGGTTTTATTACGAGCTCCGTATACGCTTCTCGAGCCGTTTGGACAAAGCGTGATGAGCTCCGAAAGCGCTTACGTGTCCTTTGAAGCTGCGGTCAAGCCTTCGCGTGTCGTCCGTCCAATCAGCGTATACGATATCCGTCGAAACAGAGGTTGGCAGTGCCGCACCGGCGTCATATACATCCATTGTAAACACAGAGGCAACGGAGGCAGTTGAGACAAGCAATGGACGCGTCACCACGGGATCGCCGCGAAAGGGGTGAATATACAATAACGCATCATCATTATCATCACCAACAACAACAACAACAACGACGACGAGGACAACAACGACCTATTTTATGTCCACCGCAGGACGAAGGTCTCTGCCTAAGCTCTTGTCCCACACCAAGTGATTCCAACTTCCACGACGCGTCTTTCCTTTTTTTTTTTCCTTTGTATCCCGTCCTCGTGCAATACTCCTTCGGAAACCTATGAGGTATGAGAATAAACAAGGCGCCGAAAAATCTACGCGCTTTAAAAGGGAAAATGGGGAAGAATTGAGCACGTCACGTGGCCAGCATCAAGCACCGATGGCGGGCTGCCTCAGGCCGAGCGCTCGTCCAGTGAAAGGCGTCGCCGGGCGAACATTTAGTCCGATGCAGCTACATGCGAGTCGCTCGGAGGTTGTTGCGTGCACCTAGCGTCATCACTCTCCGGAGACAGCGAGGCTAAATTGGGAAGGAGAAGTGGGCACCGGACTTGCGGGCGAGCGTGTGGGTGTTGTTGAATGGTCGCGCGCGAAGGGGCGACGGTGCTCTAATGTGCTGTTGTTGACGAAGTCGGAGTCGAAAGAGCACCGCGTATTTGACAAACGTCACCTGGAGAGACTGCATTGGTTTCGCAGAGCTTTCTAGAAAAGTTATTATATTGCCCAGAAGTGGGCCCTTGCGTCATAACATCAATCAATCAATCAATCAATCAATCAATCAATCAATCAATCAATCAATCAATCAATCAATCAATCAATCAATCAATCAATCAATCAAAAGTTACTATAGAGAACTCTAGCGCTGTGATCGTTCACTTACAATGCCAAAGGCATGTATACCGCGAGGGTGCGCCTCCTACTGTCGTGCCAATTTTAGCGATTACGCAATCGCTTTGCCCACATCCTTGATGCCAGCGCACGGACGAGGCGAAGTATATGTAGTGCGTGCTGAACCAGGCGACAACACAACGCCGGACGACTGACCATAGAAATACCCCGGCTGCTGGATAAAAACTAGGTGTGCATTCTTCAATGAACGTGTTTGACGCCAACTTGAGTCGCTACAGATATGTGCCACTGTGAATGGGCCGCCCTACAATGACGAAAGAAACATCCCTATTTTCCAATGCTGAGCGGAGGAGTCGGACCCACGTCACAAAAGGGTTCCTCCAAGACCTCGCGCACGTGTGCAAGCAGGTGTGCTTTTATCCAGCGGCCGTGGACATACCGTCCGTGGACCTTGCCGGTGGCACACCCTGTCGCAACCTGGAAATGAACATCCTGGGAGGATTGATTTCGTTGATATGTTTGACCAGTTTACTGTCACAGAGAGACACCTACGACATCAAAGACTCCGCGAAGTGGAAGCCTTCGCATTATCCTTTTTTTCTGTCATGTGTATTCAAGAAGTTGGTGCCTACATGTAAGTGGAACGGGATACTCCTCCCGTCTTGATTCATGGATGTTCCCGTGAACACGTGACCCGCGCGCCATATCTCGGAGGCAATCTGCAGCGGGTACAAACGGAGGCGAGCCGAGATGGGTGGCGGCTTCGTGTGCGCCGTCTGCCCGCGCGCCTTGTGTTGGAGGTCGCAGAACCTCGTTTCTGAGGCACGCTGAAGCGAGAGGCAGCTCGAAGTACGTTGGCGCATATATAGCTAGGTCTGCTGTGCTACATTAGCTGTATAGCGCCTCGTTATGAAGCGTTATTAGAACTGTTCTGTTCAGGCATGACAGAAATACGTAACCATGGAGATATCCGTTAGATGCATGCTGTTGACTTAGTTAGGCTGGATAATGACACATTGAAGCTAATATAACTGAACATTCGTTACACGAATGCTATCTTGAGCATCGACGATGGGGAACAATTCACTCCGTACTAAATATTGCACTATGTCCACCAGCTCTAGCAAACGTCTTGGTACTACAGCGCCTGCGGACTTCAGCGGAACATGAGCCGCGGATTTGATGAGTGCAGTGCCGTTTTCAGGTGTGAGTAGCTTTGGATGTCCGATTTCGACATCGACCAAGTGGCCGCTTGTATGTGCACACGCAACAGAGACAGCCTGTGTCAAAAAAGAAAGAAAACCATTAGATTTTTAATGCGGTTATCATTCTTTGAATACTTCCGGCACTTTTCGGTCTCCCATTATCTTTGTCTAACGAAAGAACGAAATGCTGGCTATCCCGAGCGTGATGCAGTTTGAAAATATGGGTCTTACCTTTTCCACGGCACTCTTCAATGAAACATAAATACCTTAAAGTTGGCCTCGAACAGGTAAGAGGCAGACAGTGTGCCTGAGGCAGGAATTTTTTTCATCTCACGTCCCAAAGTGCCCTAGTGCAGCACGCGAGCGATGCAGCACGACTCAGTGGAGCCTTGGAATAGGGGCCCACCCTTGCTGAAGAGAAGCCTCAAGTCGGCAGTGCCAAGAAGATGAAGACGACGGAGACCTCGTAACCGCGAAACTCTTGAAAGACTCAATAAAAGTTTTCACTCACTCACTCACTCGGCGAAGTGGGCACGCTTGAACGGGGACGGGGGTCCACGTGCTTCTACCCTTCCCTAATTTGATATTATGTCCAATGAAAGAGGCAGCAAAAGACATTTTCTCAGTTTTGAATGGCGACCTCTCGGAAAGCAAGGACAGCTGCAGAAGAAACGACCCGAAACCGTGGGTATACGTAGTGGTCTCGTAATCTGTAAAGGGACCTACACTTTGTATGTACAGTGCTGAGCGATCGAAACGCGACAGCATGGCGGCCGGCGCTTTTTGCGCCACCGGTAATAGCTGAGGAGGCAGAATGCAGTTACGATGCATCAAAGAGATTGATGCTTTCATGTGAGTACACACACCATCTCGGTTCAAGTGCCAGCCACCCCCAATCCCAGCCCTGCCAACAACCGGTATCGCGATCCTGAAATCTTCTCTGGCTTGCCTGGTGAGGACGTTGAAGACTGGCTCGACAACTACGATCGTGTCAGCGAATACAACAACTGGAACGAGACATCGAGGTTAAACAACGTGCCATTTTACGTCTCTCAAGTAGCCAAGACATGGTTCCTGAATCATGAGAGAGACTTCCGTGATTGTTCGTCTTTCAGGGAGCAGCTACGGCGGATTTTCGGCACACCCACGGTTCGTTCGGAAGTTGCGAAAAAGAGGCTGTCTGAGCGCGTCCAGCATTATGGCGAGTTGTATACCTCGTACATTGAGGAAATCCTCGCGCTTTGCCGCCGTGTCGACAGTGCCATGCCAGTACCTGATCGCGTGCGACACCTTCTTAAGGGTATCGGATCTACTGCCTTCAACGCACTCGCCGCTCAAAACCCTTCGACGGTGTCGGACGTCGTCTCCGTCTGTCAGCGCCTCGACGCCCTGCAATCAATCCGCTTGCAACCGGACTTTTCCTACAACCCCCTGGCAAACAGTATTGAGCTCCGGTCTATCATTCGAGCCATAATTCGCGAGGAATTGCAAGCGCGTGGCTCACCCCCTGGCAGCAGCGCTCACGTCCAACCTGCTTCTACTGACCTGTGCGGTATTATTAAGGAGGAATTGGCCTCCCTGCAGAACGCCCAGCATACCAACGCTTCTCCTTGCCCACAACCGGCTTCTTACGCCCAGGTTGCTGCAATGCCAGCCGCGCCGTCTCCAATCACACCACCTGCGCCTGTTCACGATCACCTGGCACCTTTAGTCGCCCGAGCTCCGAACCCACCTTACTACTCTGCCTGGCGTTCATCGAGGCCTATCTGCTACTACTGCGGCTTTCGAGAACATATCTCCCGGTTTTGCCGACGCCGCCAGCAAGACGAACGTCGTGGTTACGCGGCCTTTGAACGCGATGAGCCACCTCGTCGCGTTTACCGCGCTTATGACGATAATCCTCCCGTTCGCCGATCTCCATCTCCGGCCGACCTTTTCAACACCGCACTCAACACACGTGCCTCGAGACGCCGCTCCCCATCGCCGCTCCGACGTTCTGTTTCGCCACTTCGACCTGTCTCCCAACTCCATTTCCAGCGACCGGAAAACTAACCAGTGCAGTTTTTGGAGGGAAAACTGCATCGCCGCGAAGTGCTCCAAGTCCTCCTGAACGTCCTTCGAACATGTTATTGGTGTCTGTGGAGGGTGTGCCTTTGTTAGCTCTGATTGACACGGGAGCTACTATATCTGTTATGCGCGCGGACCTGTGCTCTCGTCTGCGGAAAGTGAAGACGCCTTATATTGGATCATCCCTGATTGGGGCTAATGGAGCAATCATTCGACCATCAGCCCAATGTACAGCACGCGTCTTCATTGATGGTATCTGTCATCACATTAAATTCGCGATTTTATTCCCGTGCGCTCATGAACTAATTTAGGTTGGGACTTTCTCTCGTCAACGTGTAGTCCATATGACCGATACAGTTCATTGCAGCGGGACTGCCGATGAGCCACGACTGCGTTTTCTTACTGCTGCCGATTCTGTACTGCCTCCAGGCCACGAACAAGTCATAAGTCTCTCTTCTACGGACATCACCAATGGCGACGTGTTCATCACTCCTTACGGTCGCTGTCTTGCCCGTGGGATTGTCTTCGCTTCCTGCCTGGTGCGGTTCAAAGAAAGCTCTGCGTTAATCATCGCTTTAAGCGCGACCACTGAGACAATCCTCCTACCTCAAGGCTCCGTAGTGACCTGTTATGTGGATACCCAACCAGTCTCCCTGCTTCCTCTTGCCGCCTCGCAAGCTCTTCCTCAACAGGACAAATCTGCTTCAACTGACCTTGCTTCCGTGATAAGTCCTGACCTTACTGCTGCTCAACATGAAGCGTTGCTAAAATTGCTTACGAAGCACCAGGCCTCATTTGATATGGATACTTCGTCACTCGGACAGACTTGCGTTGCCTTCCATCGTATCAACACCGGTGGCCAGACTATTGTACGCCGTCGTCCCTACCGAGTCTCTTTGGCCGAACGCAAAATCATCGAGGAGAACGTCGCCGATATGCTGAAAAGAAGCGTCATACGTCCCTCCGCCAGTGCTTGGTCATCACCCGTCGTTTTAGTGCAGAAGAAGGATTGATCGGTACGATTTTGTGTTGACTACCGTGCGCTAAACAAGATCACCCGTAAGGATGTATATCCGATGCCCCGTATCGATGACGCCCTTGATTCGTTGCAAGGCGCCCAATATTTTTCCAGCCTTGATCTTCGCTCCGGATATTGGCAAATTCCGATGCACGAAGCGGACAAAGAAAAGACCGCCTTTTCTACTCCAGATGATCTTTATGAGTTTAATGTAATGCCGGTCTATGCAATGCTCCCGCCACATTTGAAAGAATGATCGACACGGTTCTTTGCCGCCTCGCAAGCTCTTCCTCAACAGGACAAATCTGCTTCAACTGACCTTGCTTCCGTGATAAGTCCTGACCTTACTGCTGCTCAACATGAAGCGTTGCTAAAATTGCTTACGAAGCACCAGGCCTCATTTGATATGGATACTTCGTCACTCGGACAGACTTGTGTTGCCTTCCATCGTATCAACACCGGTGGCCAGACTATTGTACGCCGTCGTCCCTACCGAGTCTCTTTGGCCGAACGCAAAATCATCGAGGAGAACGTCGCCGATATGCTGAAAAGAAGCGTCATACGTCCCTCCGCCAGTGCTTGGTCATCACCCGTCGTTTTAGTGCAGAAGAAGGATTGATCGGTACGATTTTGTGTTGACTACCGTGCGCTAAACAAGATCACCCGTAAGGATGTATATCCGATGCCCCGTATCGATGACGCCCTTGATTCGTTGCAAGGCGCCCAATATTTTTCCAGCCTTGATCTTCGCTCCGGATATTGGCAAATTCCGATGCACGAAGCGGACAAAGAAAAGACCGCCTTTTCTACTCCAGATGATCTTTATGAGTTTAATGTAATGCCGGTCTATGCAATGCTCCCGCCACATTTGAAAGAATGATCGACACGGTTCTTCGCGGCCTCAAGTGGAAAACTTGTCTATGTTACCTCGACGACATCGTCGTGTTTTCCTCGACTTTCACTGACTGTAAGGTCGCTCTGATTGTTCGGGTTCTTAAGTGTCACGAATCGGCCGCGTGCTTTGTGCATAGAGAGGGGGTTCACTTGCCCCCGTGTCAGCCGGGCGACAGTTGCTGTGTTATGTGGGGTCACAGGCACCGCGCGGTGTTGGGTGACGCGTCGCGGCAGGTGCCAGGTGGGCGAGTGCCGATTCCGGGAAGTCGGCATTGTGCGCACGGTGTTGGCAGTCCGCCGACGGTCACACGAGTCCACACAGACCAGCCTTGAAAGGGACCGCTGTACAAGGTATTGTGGGTGTGGCTCCCGAGTGCCTGACTAATTGGAGGCGCCGCCGAGGTTAAGAAGGGCTTAGCAACTCTGACCCCGTTCCGCATGCAGTGAGCATGGACCTAATCTTCTACGCGTCCGGAACGCAATCGCCAGCCTTGTTGTTGGGTGCGACTGCCTGTGTGGTGTCGAAGGCCAGCTTACAGTGCACGCTGTAGGAATGCGGTGCACACGTAAAAAGTGCATTCGGACGACGGCGTCTTGGAAACACGCACTCGGAGAACTTTGTCTTGTAGACAATAAGTTTGAAGGACAAGGAGGGCCATCAGTCTCCCACGCGGACAAACTTTGAGTACGGCCGCACTACGTGGTATCGATGCCCCTGCTTCTGAGACAGTTGCGGCCCAGAGACGCCGTTGGGATTTGAAACGGTCTACCGATAACTTGTTCGGGCCTGGCGTGTTTTGCTGAGCCCGTCACTAACTACGGAGAAATGAGAGGGCAACGGAGTTTTGGCGAAGAAGGAAAAGAGCTTTGTTTTCCAATATGTTTATTTTTAAGAGTAAGCCCATCCCTGTGGGTTGTGGCTTAACAAACGGTTGACTCTGATTGGCAACTGAACCTGTGGGACGGGCCAACGGCCCTACCGCCTTTTTTTTCTTTGTGTATTTGGGCTATAAAAATCGGGACGACATGCTGTCCCTCGGACTTGGCTGAAATCAGGATTACTGATAGATCAGTGAGGCTCCGTACCATGTACGTTAGACTTGGCTGAAATCAGGATTACTGATAGATCAGTGAGGCTCCGTACCATGTACGTTAGACTTGGCTGAAATCAGGATTGCTGATAGATCAGTGAGCCTCCGTGCTATGCACGTTAAAACGAGTCTGGGCTCTAACAGTCATTGAGACAGTCGAAGAGTGAGACTTTGTTTCTCAATTGTTCAAATTTGTAATGTATTTGTTTTACCTGCCATGTATATAGAAAAGTTTACGTATAAATATTTCTTGTACATCTGATCTGCATCGTTTCCTGCCTGCGTTTGATCAACAACTGCCGATCATCGTCCGAGAAGCTTCAAGTTCCAACGGTGAAGCGAGGACGGAGAACGAACGAAACTTTACTGGCGCAGCACGACAAGATCAGCAAGCCCCACAACGAGCAACGAGCAGCGAGCCAGGCGCAAGGAATCAGAGGGCCACCAGCGAATTCCGCAAGGGTTGCAATTCATCTGGACAAGGACGTCAGGCGGCGCCCCCAGCAGCAACGGGTGAGCGGGATTCCTTGCGTTTTGTCTAGGTTGGCATGGCTGTTGTTCAGTGAGGTTAATGGTGTTCACGCGCAGAACAGCAAGCGCGATTGAGGCTAACGTAAACATTGATACTGCATTTGAACAAAGAGAGGGTCAGAGACGGCAGGAACTGCAACGCGTCGGAGAGACCGAGTCTGAGACGTCGGATACTGAAATGGATAGTGAGACGCAAGGCGCTGCTCAGGCTCCGAGCATGACAGATCCAGAGGCCATGGCGGTGAGACGCCTGGAGCTGGAGCTGGAAAAGGTGCGCCTACAGCTAGAGTGCGAGCGCATTGCTCTACGGAGAGTGGAGCTCGAGCAGTCGAGCAGGCCGCCTTCGGTGTCGGAAGGAAGCGATCGGCACGGTGCCATCACGGATGGAATAGCACAATGTGCTAAAGTGCTTAAGGCATACCGGTTGCCGTGTGACGCTGACGTTCCGATATGGTTTGATGAGGTCGAAAAGTTGTTTGCATCTTTTCAAGTACCAGCACATAGCCGTGTACATTTGATCATGCCTGCGCTGGCCGAGCGGGTTCGTTATCTGTTGCGTGGCCTCAATGACGAGGAATGTACAGATTATGAGACTGTAAAGAAGGCGGTATTAGATGAACTTAAGCTCACGCCAGCTAAATACTTGGAGAGGTTTGAAAAGGCATCTAAACGAAAGGAGGAAACTTGGGCTCAGTTCGCGTCCCGCGCTAGAACTTATTTGGCATATTACCTTCAATCTCGCAATGCAAACTCCAAAGAAGCTATGACGGAGCTTATGGTCGCTGACCGTATGAAAGCCAGTCTAAGCACAGAAGCCCTTGAATATGTTCTTTTGCGCGAGGGTGAAGATTGGTTTAAGCCAGTGGAAGTGGCTAAAGTGCTCGAGACTTTCGAGCAAGCTAAAGGGAAAGGACGAGCAACTAAGCCAGCCGCAACAGCCTCACTGCTGCAGCACTCAAAACTAGCTAGCCCGCAGAGGACAAACTTAAAATGCCACGTGTGTCATGTACAGGGTCACCTAGCCAGAGACTGCCCAAAAGCTTCAAATAAAGAACAGCAGGGGAAGGCGCCGACTGTGCAAAAACAAAGGGTACAGAAGGTTGCTGTTGTAAGTGAAGAACCTCCACCAGAGCAAGAAAGGGTGCTAAGCGGTAGAGTGCAAGTCGTAGCTCAAAATGCTAGTTCAGGGAGGTCAAAGCTGGACCTTATCCCTATCATGTGCGGGAATATAGCAACAGAAGCTGTGTTGGACACAGGTAGTGAGATAACGGTCGTCCGTAAAAGTATGTTGCCGGTCGTTTTACAGGAGCCATAGGGAACAGTAAGGCTCGAGTCGGCATTCGGAAACACCATTCGAGCTAACCTAGCTACGCTGCCCGTAGGCATACATCGCCCGGGGGCTGTGATACAACCGCAGAGGATCGATCTGGTGTGCGCGGTTACAGACGAACTTGCAAACGGGGTTGACTGCCTGCTGTCAAAGGAAGATTGGGAACTACTACAGGCGCAGGAAAAAGACGAGTTTGGACGAGAAAGTATTCCGCGGGTAGCCAATTCCGTTGGAGTTCGATCAGTTGAAATGGTCGATAATACCGAGCCAGACTGCGGTCTAAGTTGCGAGAAAACGACAGATGAAATCCCTAAATTGCAAGGGAACAGTTTGATACAATATGTCAATGAGGTGCCCAGTCAGCGGGAGGAATTTCAAGCTGCTCAGCTTGCCGATGAAAGCCTGAAAAAGGCCTGGAATAATGCGAGAAACGGCAAAGCTGACATGTTCGTGTCAGACGGACTTTTGTGCCATTGGGATTCCTTAGCGGGAGTCAAAGTCAGACAACTGGTCCTGCCAGAAGAAAGACTCAATGAGGCAGTGCCGCTCCGATCCCTGACAGCGAGAGCCACATGCGAGCCTTTACTGGAAATTTTCAGTCGTACTGGAGTGCCGGAAACGATCTGTTCAGACCAAGGCACGAACTTTAAATCTCAACTGACACAGTTAATGTTAGAAAAACTGGGCTGTCCACCTAGGTTCTCCACTGCCGAACACCCTGAGAGCAATGGAGTGGTTGAGAGATGGAACAGAGTCCTCAAAAATATGTTGTATCATGTAATGGAACGGGACCGAAGAAAGTGGGACAAGCTGATCCCATTTGTTCTGTGGGCGTATCACGAAGTGCCGCATGATACCACCGGGGTGGCGCCGTTCAGGCCATTGTACGGTAGAAACCCAAATGGGTCCCTATCAAGGTTGCAGCAAACTTGGACGGGTGAAATTGCGGTGCCCTCAACTCTGAGAGAGAACTACGCCGATGCGGGGAGACCGCTTACAGCTTTGACAAGGCGAGGGGTTCCTAATTCAATTCCATGGTTGGAAGATGCGCAGTGCGCGTTCGAAATTCAAAAGTTAACTCTCTGTCTGGCTGTCGCCATGAACACTCCTGAGCCTCATCAGCCGTACCGGCTATTCACTGATGCGTCGGCGACGGTGGCTGGTGCCTGTTTAGCTCAAATGTCAGCGGACGGAAAAGAAAAGCCGATCGCTTTTCCTAGCCATCGCTTTAACCCGACACAGGCGCGCTGGTCGACTATAGAGAGAGAAGCCTTTGCTATTATTTGGGCACTCAAGAAATTTGACTACTGGCTTTTCGGAGCAGTGGTGAATGTTGTCTCTGATCATAACCCATTGTCATATTTGACAACCAGCAATCCGCAGAGGGACAAGTTAGCAAGATGGGCGCTTTCACTACAGCGCTACAATGTAACGGTGCGTCACCGGAAAGGAACATGTAACGCCAATGTTGATGCATTATCAAGGCTCTCGAATCGTTCATGGGAGCCAATCGAGTAAAGAGCAGAAAAGAAAGGATAGACAAAAACAGCCATGCCAGCTGGGACAGGCGTGAATGTTCCCGTTCACCCGAAGGACGTGTGCGTGGGACAGTTCAGCCTTGATGGAACTCTCTGTGGTTGTTGTCGTCCATGTGTGTGAGGGTTATAAGACTGTGGACATACTATGTATATAACCTGCATATGTTACTTTGCTGCTGTTGTGACGTGCAGTGCGTTGGAGTGTTCCTGTACTTACATGAGTACTTCTTTTGCATGCTCACTGCCATGAATGTGTTGAGCCTTCGCCCTTTTCTTTTATCACTGTGAGAAAATTGTTTTTTTTCGTGGTCTTTTTAGTTCATTTTCCTGTTCCTTACGGGCTCCGCAGCACCCGTGTTGGGCAGCGTATGTCAATTTTCTTTGACGGAACCTTCAGAGCCTAAATTTTACGATACAGCGCCCTTTGGCTCTTGTAGTATAGCTGGGCACATTGTGAGCCCAGTATACTCTTTAGGAGGGACGTGTAAGGTCGCTCTGATTGTTCGGGTTCTTAAGTGTCACGAATCGGCCACGTGCTTTGTGCATAGAGAGGGGGTTCACTTGCCCCCGTGTCAGCCGGGCGACAGTTGCTGTGTTATGTGGGGTCACAGGCACCGCGCGGTGTTGGGTGACGCGTCGCGGCAGGTGCCAGGTGGGCGAGTGCCGATTCCGGGAAGTCGGCATTGTGCGCACGGTGTTGGCAGTCCGCCGACGGTCACACGAGTCCACACAGACCAGCCTTGAAAGGGACCGCTGTACAAGGTATTGTAGGTGTGGCTCCCGAGTGCCTGACTAATTGGAGGCGCCGCCGAGGTTAAGAAGGGCTTAGCAACTCTGACCCCGTTCCGCATGCAGTAAGCATGGACCTAATCTTCTACGCGTCCGGAACGCAATCGCCAGCCTTGTTGTTGGGTGCGACTGCCTGTGTGGTGTCGAAGGCCAGCTTACAGTGCACGCTGTAGGAATGCGGTGCACACGTAAAAAGTGCATTCGGACGACGGCGTCTTGGAAACACGCACTCGGAGAACTTTGTCTTGTAGACAATAAGTTTGAAGGACAAGGAGGGCCATCAGTCTCCCACGCGGACAAACTTTGAGTACGGCCGCACTACGTGGTATCGATGCCCCTGCTTCTGAGACAGTTGCGGCCCAGAGACGCCGTTGGGATTTGAAACGGTCTAGCGATAACTTGTTCGGGCCTGGCGTGTTTTGCTGAGCCCGTCACTAACTACGGAGAAATGAGAGGGCAACGGAGTTTTGGCGAAGAAGGAAAAGAGCTTTGTTTTCCAATATGTTTATTTTTAAGAGTAAGCCCATCCCTGTGGGTTGTGGCTTAACAAACGGTTGACTCTGATTGGCAACTGAACCTGTGGGACGGGCCAACGGCCCTACCGCCTTTTTTTTCTTTGTGTATTTGGGCTATAAAAATCGGGACGACATGCTGTCCCTCGGACTTGGCTGAAATCAGGATTACTGATAGATCAGTGAGGCTCCGTACCATGTACGTTAGACTTGGCTGAAATCAGGATTACTGATAGATCAGTGAGGCTCCGTACCATGTACGTTAGACTTGGCTGAAATCAGGATTGCTGATAGATCAGTGAGCCTCCGTGCTATGCACGTTAAAACGAGTCTGGGCTCTAACAGTCATTGAGACAGTCGAAGAGTGAGACTTTGTTTCTCAATTGTTCAAATTTGTAATGTATTTGTTTTACCTGCCATGTATATAGAAAAGTTTACGTATAAATATTTCTTGTACATCTGATCTGCATCGTTTCCTGCCTGCGTTTGATCAACAACTGCCGATCATCGTCCGAGAAGCTTCAAGTTCCAACGGTGAAGCGAGGACGGAGAACGAACGAAACTTTACTGGCGCAGCACGACAAGATCAGCAAGCCCCACAACGAGCAACGAGCAGCGAGCCAGGCGCAAGGAATCAGAGGGCCACCAGCGAATTCCGCAAGGGTTGCAATTCATCTGGACAAGGACGTCAGGCGGCGCCCCCAGCAGCAACGGGTGAGCGGGATTCCTTGCGTTTTGTCTAGGTTGGCATGGCTGTTGTTCAGTGAGGTTAATGGTGTTCACGCGCAGAACAGCAAGCGCGATTGAGGCTAACGTAAACATTGATACTGCATTTGAACAAAGAGAGGGTCAGAGACGGCAGGAACTGCAACGCGTCGGAGAGACCGAGTCTGAGACGTCGGATACTGAAATGGATAGTGAGACGCAAGGCGCTGCTCAGGCTCCGAGCATGACAGATCCAGAGGCCATGGCGGTGAGACGCCTGGAGCTGGAGCTGGAAAAGGTGCGCCTACAGCTAGAGTGCGAGCGCATTGCTCTACGGAGAGTGGAGCTCGAGCAGTCGAGCAGGCCGCCTTCGGTGTCGGAAGGAAGCGATCGGCACGGTGCCATCACGGATGGAATAGCACAATGTGCTAAAGTGCTTAAGGCATACCGGTTGCCGTGTGACGCTGACGTTCCGATATGGTTTGATGAGGTCGAAAAGTTGTTTGCATCTTTTCAAGTACCAGCACATAGCCGTGTACATTTGATCATGGCTGCGCTGGCCGAGCGGGTTCGTTATCTGTTGCGTGGCCTCAATGACGAGGAATGTACAGATTATGAGACTGTAAAGAAGGCGGTATTAGATGAACTTAAGCTCACGCCAGCTAAATACTTGGAGAGGTTTGAAAAGGCATCTAAACGAAAGGAGGAAACTTGGGCTCAGTTCGCGTCCCGCGCTAGAACTTATTTGGCATATTACCTTCAATCTCGCAATGCAAACTCCAAAGAAGCTATGACGGAGCTTATGGTCGCTGACCGTATGAAAGCCAGTCTAAGCACAGAAGCCCTTGAATATGTTCTTTTGCACGAGGGTGAAGATTGGTTTAAGCCAGTGGAAGTGGCTAAAGTGCTCGAGACTTTCGAGCAAGCTAAAGGGAAAGGACGAGCAACTAAGCCAGCCGCAACAGCCTCACTGCTGCAGCACTCAAAACTAGCTAGCCCGCAGAGGACAAACTTAAAATGCCACGTGTGTCATGTACAGGGTCACCTAGCCAGAGACTGCCCAAAAGCTTCAAATAAAGAACAGCAGGGGAAGGCGCCGACTGTGCAAAAACAAAGGGTACAGAAGGTTGCTGTTGTAAGTGAAGAACCTCCACCAGAGCAAGAAAGGGTGCTAAGCGGTAGAGTGCAAGTCGTAGCTCAAAATGCTAGTTCAGGGAGGTCAAAGCTGGACCTTATCCCTATCATGTGCGGGAATATAGCAACAGAAGCTGTGTTGGACACAGGTAGTGAGATAACGGTCGTCCGTAAAAGTATGTTGCCGGTCGTTTTACAGGAGCCATAGGGAACAGTAAGGCTCGAGTCGGCATTCGGAAACACCATTCGAGCTAACCTAGCTACGCTGCCCGTAGGCATACATCGCCCGGGGGCTGTGATACAACCGCAGAGGATCGATCTGGTGTGCGCGGTTACAGACGAACTTGCAAACGGGGTTGACTGCCTGCTGTCAAAGGAAGATTGGGAACTACTACAGGCGCAGGAAAAAGACGAGTTTGGACGAGAAAGTATTCCGCGGGTAGCCAATTCCGTTGGAGTTCGATCAGTTGAAATGGTCGATAATACCGAGCCAGACTGCGGTCTAAGTTGCGAGAAAACGACAGATGAAATCCCTAAATTGCAAGGGAACAGTTTGATACAATATGTCAATGAGGTGCCCAGTCAGCGGGAGGAATTTCAAGCTGCTCAGCTTGCCGATGAAAGCCTGAAAAAGGCCTGGAATAATGCGAGAAACGGCAAAGCTGACATGTTCGTGTCAGACGGACTTTTGTGCCATTGGGATTCCTTAGCGGGAGTCAAAGTCAGACAACTGGTCCTGCCAGAAGAAAGACTCAATGAGGCAGTGCCGCTCCGATCCCTGACAGCGAGAGCCACATGCGAGCCTTTACTGGAAATTTTCAGTCGTACTGGAGTGCCGGAAACGATCTGTTCAGACCAAGGCACGAACTTTAAATCTCAACTGACACAGTTAATGTTAGAAAAACTGGGCTGTCCACCTAGGTTCTCCACTGCCGAACACCCTGAGAGCAATGGAGTGGTTGAGAGATGGAACAGAGTCCTCAAAAATATGTTGTATCATGTAATGGAACGGGACCGAAGAAAGTGGGACAAGCTGATCCCATTTGTTCTGTGGGCGTATCACGAAGTGCCGCATGATACCACCGGGGTGGCGCCGTTCAGGCCATTGTACGGTAGAAACCCAAATGGGTCCCTATCAAGGTTGCAGCAAACTTGGACGGGTGAAATTGCGGTGCCCTCAACTCTGAGAGAGAACTACGCCGATGCGGGGAGACCGCTTACAGCTTTGACAAGGCGAGGGGTTCCTAATTCAATTCCATGGTTGGAAGATGCGCAGTGCGCGTTCGAAATTCAAAAGTTAACTCTCTGTCTGGCTGTCGCCATGAACACTCCTGAGCCTCATCAGCCGTACCGGCTATTCACTGATGCGTCGGCGACGGTGGCTGGTGCCTGTTTAGCTCAAATGTCAGCGGACGGAAAAGAAAAGCCGATCGCTTTTCCTAGCCATCGCTTTAACCCGACACAGGCGCGCTGGTCGACTATAGAGAGAGAAGCCTTTGCTATTATTTGGGCACTCAAGAAATTTGACTACTGGCTTTTCGGAGCAGTGGTGAATGTTGTCTCTGATCATAACCCATTGTCATATTTGACAACCAGCAATCCGCAGAGGGACAAGTTAGCAAGATGGGCGCTTTCACTACAGCGCTACAATGTAACGGTGCGTCACCGGAAAGGAACATGTAACGCCAATGTTGATGCATTATCAAGGCTCTCGAATCGTTCATGGGAGCCAATCGAGTAAAGAGCAGAAAAGAAAGGATAGACAAAAACAGCCATGCCAGCTGGGACAGGCGTGAATGTTCCCGTTCACCCGAAGGACGTGTGCGTGGGACAGTTCAGCCTTGATGGAACTCTCTGTGGTTGTTGTCGTCCATGTGTGTGAGGGTTATAAGACTGTGGACATACTATGTATATAACCTGCATATGTTACTTTGCTGCTGTTGTGACGTGCAGTGCGTTGGAGTGTTCCTGTACTTACATGAGTACTTCTTTTGCATGCTCACTGCCATGAATGTGTTGAGCCTTCGCCCTTTTCTTTTATCACTGTGAGAAAATTGTTTTTTTTCGTGGTCTTTTTAGTTCATTTTCCTGTTCCTTACGGGCTCCGCAGCACCCGTGTTGGGCAGCGTATGTCAATTTTCTTTGACGGAACCTTCAGAGCCTAAATTTTACGATACAGCGCCCTTTGGCTCTTGTAGTATAGCTGGGCACATTGTGAGCCCAGTATACTCTTTAGGAGGGACGTGTAAGGTCGCTCTGATTGTTCGGGTTCTTAAGTGTCACGAATCGGCCACGTGCTTTGTGCATAGAGAGGGGGTTCACTTGCCCCCGTGTCAGCCGGGCGACAGTTGCTGTGTTATGTGGGGTCACAGGCACCGCGCGGTGTTGGGTGACGCGTCGCGGCAGGTGCCAGGTGGGCGAGTGCCGATTCCGGGAAGTCGGCATTGTGCGCACGGTGTTGGCAGTCCGCCGACGGTCACACGAGTCCACACAGACCAGCCTTGAAAGGGACCGCTGTACAAGGTATTGTAGGTGTGGCTCCCGAGTGCCTGACTAATTGGAGGCGCCGCCGAGGTTAAGAAGGGCTTAGCAACTCTGACCCCGTTCCGCATGCAGTAAGCATGGACCTAATCTTCTACGCGTCCGGAACGCAATCGCCAGCCTTGTTGTTGGGTGCGACTGCCTGTGTGGTGTCGAAGGCCAGCTTACAGTGCACGCTGTAGGAATGCGGTGCACACGTAAAAAGTGCATTCGGACGACGGCGTCTTGGAAACACGCACTCGGAGAACTTTGTCTTGTAGACAATAAGTTTGAAGGACAAGGAGGGCCATCAGTCTCCCACGCGGACAAACTTTGAGTACGGCCGCACTACGTGGTATCGATGCCCCTGCTTCTGAGACAGTTGCGGCCCAGAGACGCCGTTGGGATTTGAAACGGTCTAGCGATAACTTGTTCGGGCCTGGCGTGTTTTGCTGAGCCCGTCACTAACTACGGAGAAATGAGAGGGCAACGGAGTTTTGGCGAAGAAGGAAAAGAGCTTTGTTTTCCAATATGTTTATTTTTAAGAGTAAGCCCATCCCTGTGGGTTGTGGCTTAACAAACGGTTGACTCTGATTGGCAACTGAACCTGTGGGACGGGCCAACGGCCCTACCGCCTTTTTTTTCTTTGTGTATTTGGGCTATAAAAATCGGGACGACATGCTGTCCCTCGGACTTGGCTGAAATCAGGATTACTGATAGATCAGTGAGGCTCCGTACCATGTACGTTAGACTTGGCTGAAATCAGGATTACTGATAGATCAGTGAGGCTCCGTACCATGTACGTTAGACTTGGCTGAAATCAGGATTGCTGATAGATCAGTGAGCCTCCGTGCTATGCACGTTAAAACGAGTCTGGGCTCTAACAGTCATTGAGACAGTCGAAGAGTGAGACTTTGTTTCTCAATTGTTCAAATTTGTAATGTATTTGTTTTACCTGCCATGTATATAGAAAAGTTTACGTATAAATATTTCTTGTACATCTGATCTCATCGCTTCCTGCTTGCGTTTGATCAACAACTGCCGATCATCGTCCGAGAAGCTTCAAGTTCCAACGGTGAAGCGAGGACAGAGAACGAACGAAACTTTACTCTGACCATGTGCAACGCTTAGATGAAGTGCTCACATGCCTTTCTAATGCTGGACTTCAACTAAACACGAGGAAGTGCCGTTTCGCTAGCACAACGATTAAAGTTCTGGGTCATCTCGTTAGCAAAGACGGCATCCAGCCCGATCCGGATAAAATTTCCGCGGTGCTCAACTTTCCACGCCCACTTCGTGCAAAAGAACTGCGCAGCTTCATTAGACTCGCCTCATACTTTAGACGTTTTATCCGGAACTTTGCCAGCATTGCCTCGCCCCTCCACAAGCTCCTTGCTAGTTCCAGTTCCTTCGATAGGAACGATCAGTGTGAAGCCGCGTTCCAAGAACTCAAGCGCGCACTAACATCCCCACCTGTTCTTTGTCTTTTTGATGACAAGGCGCCCACATTAGTACATACTGACGCCAGCGATCACGGAATTGGTGCCATACTGCTGCAGCGCGACCACGAATTTTGCGAAAAGGTTGTTGCATATGCAAGCCGCACTCTCACTTCCGCGGAAAAGAAGTACTCGATAACCGAACAAGAGTGTTTGGCTGTTGTCTGGTCCATTCAGAAATTTCGTCCATATCTCTACGGTCGACATTTCACGGTTGTGACCGACCACCATGCCTTATGCTGGTTGTCGACGATCAAAAACTTGTCCGGGCGCCCTGGCCGCTGGATACTCCGATTACAAGCATATGATTTCAATGTCATATATAAGTCCGGACGGAAGCACCAAGATGCCGATGCTCTTTCACGATGCCCATTACCACCATCATCGGAGCACATCACATCACCTTGTCAAATTGGCCGCACGGAGGACGCTTCGTCTATTACACCGATTTCTTCCTTGACTTCATCAAACCGCCTTTCAGTGCTTTCCACTCACCAGCACGCCGATTCCTATTGCCATGGTATCATCAATCGCCTTAGCGGTGTTTCATCTCCGCCCAATGCCAGGCTACGGAAACAGCTCAAACTGTTCAAGTTTGAAGACGACGTGCTCTGCCGGTACATTTTTCACCCGGAAGGCCATCGATGGGTTCCCGTTCTACCGCGCTCTCTTCGCGCTGCAGTTCTGCAGGCCTCACACGATAACCCTACATCAGGCCACTTGGGTTTCCACAAAACACACGAGCGCATACGCAGCCGATTCTATTGGTCAGGCCTTTCCACGAGCATAGCTAGATATGTTGCCTCGTGCACGCTTTGCCAACACCGTAAGCGACCTACTACTGCTCCGGTCGGGACCCTACAACCACTTCCTTGTCCAGCACAACCCTTCTCTGTCGTCGGCATTGACCTTTTCGGGCCACTCCCACCTACTCCAGACGGCAACCGATGGATCGTCACTGCTGTTGACCATTTGACCCGGTACGCTGAAACAGCCTCAATACGCTCAGGAGCTGCCTCAGAAGTAGCGGTCTTCTTCTTGCAGGCTGTCTACTTACGTCACGGGACGCCTCACGTTCTTTTGAGCGACCGAGGCAAGGCATTTCTTTCAAGCAAGTTCTGCAAGCGTCCAACACCGTGCACAAGACAACGTCTAGCTACCACCCTCAAACCAACGGCCTAACAGAGCGATTTCATCGCACGCTGTGTGACATGCTATCCATGTATATTCAACCTGATCATCGTAACTGGGATGCGATTCTCCCATTTGTAACATTTGCGTACAACACGTGTGTTCAACGGACCACCGGATACTCTCCGTTTTTCTTAGTATACGGCCGCCACCCAACCTCATCACTCGACGTTTCTTTCTTCTCTGGCCCCGTCAACGCTTCACCATTCATTTGCGACCAGTTTGTGTCTCGCTTTGCTCAATGTCGTCGTTACGCCCGTATGAACACTGCAGCCAGCCAAGACGATCGCAAACATCGGTACGATGCCTCTCATCGCGTCGTTTCCTACCGCCCTGGTGACGATGTGCTTCTATGGACCCCTGCACGAACACCCGGTTTATGTGAGAAGCTTGAGTCTCGATACCTTGGCCCCTACAAAGTCATAGAGCAGACCTCGCCGGTGAACTATCGCGTTACACCTGTTGAGGCCCCAACCGACCGACGCTGCCGCGGAACAGAGATCGTGCACGTTTCTCGCCTGACGCCCTTTCATCTCCGTTCCACTGTCTAATGTGCGGCCAGGCTGGCCGCTTCCGTCCACGGGGGCAATTAGTGTAAGCATTTATGCGGACTTCTTCTTCATCTGTACAAAGTCATCATCAATCATCGGCTCGTGTTCGTTTTTGCATCGGCGCCATTTTTCCTTTTTGGAATATAGCGTCGTCTCGACCGTGGTATTTCAATATATATATATATATATATATATATATATATATATATATATATATATATATATATATATATATATATATATATTTCTCAGCGTCACCAGTTCCCACCAGTGGCGCAAGAAAGCACTGGCCGCCATGTTGTCCGAGCATCGCGTTTCTGTCGCTAGGCATTGTAGGTACGTAAGAACTGTTGAGTTTCGTTGCACCGTTCTTCAAAAGGTAAAAGCCAGACGGACCACTTCCTCTGCTTTTTTTTTTTTATTCGTGAACCCGTAACTAGAACACAACACCGGAGCTCTTTAGCAGTCAACAACAAAGTTTCTTTGTTTCACAGCATGTAAACTTTAGGCCAGCCTCGTACTGACTTCGCAGCTTGCTCCTAATTTTCCTGGCTTTGGGGAGTAGCTACATCGGCGGCGTCCATAGATTTCATTCGGCGCAGGAAACGTTCCGGCATCGTATGGAATTCAACGAACAGCTCGCGGATGATTTCCTGATTTTCGTCGCGCTGGCTCTTCGCCTTCATGTCTTCAAGCCACGTCTCTACGCTACCCTGGCAGGCCGCGATAAGATCATTGTTAAGCCTATCGACCAGCCCTCTCATGGACGCCCTTTTGCGCTGCAGTTCCTCAACTGCGCCCACTTTCGTAGCCGCGGCTTCGGTCAGTCGAGCGCAGCGCTTGCCTATGGCGGCTCCATGATCGGCCACGGACTCAGCGTCAGGGCATACCGCGGCATCTTGCCGTGTGTGAGCGTCGGCAACTGCCATCAGCGACTCGCACAGTTCCACCCTCGAAGCGAGGTGATCGCGCACGCCGGAGACGCTGCGCGTCACGTCGCCCACGAGGCGTTCGCGCTGCTCGCAGGACTCTTGGACGCGGCGTAACCGTTCTTTTTGGGCCATCAAGTTCCTCACCAATGCAGCTCGCTTACGGAACTCCGCGCGCAAGTGCAGTATTTCCGACGAGCGACGGGCCTGCTCCGCGTCCAGAACTGCCGCGAGTCTGGCGTACCGCGCCAGCTCTTCTGGAAGGGACGCCGTCGCGGCTACTGCGGACGCGTCCAGCGTCTCGTCGTGGTCCTCCTCCTCGTCCACTTCGCTCAGCCACTCTCGGGCTCTGGTCTCGATGAGCCGAGGAAGAGCTGAACACGCGGCGTTCAACAGAATCCGGTCCAGTTCGGTGGGTCGCTCTGCGGAACCCGGCTCGGACGTGGACCACGGCTTCGCGGCCTCAACGGACTCGTGATCGTCGGTCAGCAGGCCGACGAGCTCGGCGCACCGTCGCTCTTGGCTACAAGCCCGGAACTCGATGTCTTTATCCAGGACCGCAGCGACTCGTCGCTGCATTTCCGAGTCCTCTTCCGAAGTCGTGCGCTTTCCGGTCGCGTCCCGGGTTTGAAGCGGCGGCGGGATGAATTTCGCCTGCTTTCTGATGCTGGCGCAGTAACTTTTTTCGGCCTTCAGGTAGGACAAGAGTTGGTCGGCATTAGGCCCGCCGTCTTCTGTGTCACCGAAAACTGCGGGAGAAGCGAGAAGTTCGTTCACCTTGTCAACGACTCCAGTGACGACATCACGTATAGCTTCGTTCGACTGGCTAACCGCCTCGTCGTTAACGGCGAGGCGTTGCAGTTCTGCTTCCAGCTCTTTTGTAGCGCAATCCGCATCCTCTGTACTGGGAGAGAGGGCGTCGCTCACAGAGACACGAGACATTTCAACTGACTGAATTAAGCTAGTTCAAAGCTGGCTGCTGGCTGACGTCTGTCAATATCACGAAGCCATAGAAAAAGAACATGAAGCTTCGACGGCTTGATGCATACGGCAATGACGATGCCATACACCGTACGGGCTGTTAGCATCTCTAATGACATGCTGAGAAGCAATTAAAGTTTATTGCAGTAAAAACGGTGCATCTGAATTTCTGCACCTCAAACAATAATTTTGTCAATTCTAATGAGTATTGTTAAAAACGGCATGCGTAGTAAGTTGTGTGTTTAATCTCGTAGGCCATGCTTTTGTGTCCTACAGGCTCAAGAAGCGATTATAGCCAGCTGAAACCGATCACGCTTCAATCCGAGCATAGTTGCATCCAAATCCAAACGTAGATTTTGCTAGAATCCGCGCAACATGGCTGGCGAAGTGATCGTTGACGCGCTGCCTTACATTGATCAAGGCTATGACGAGCCCGGAATTCGTGAAGCCGTAAGTTTTTGGTTAATAGTGCCACTTTAATTTGTGTGCCCATTGCGCCGAAACATTTCACGCATATGCGCCGCGTGTATACGCATCTCAGCGGCGGGTGTCATCTCACTACCGAGCGGAGATGTTTACACTGTATCCAACGTTCACCATTTCAGGTCATGACGATGGTTGAGGAAGAGACAAGGCGATACAGACCTACAAAAAATTACCTAGAACATTTGCCGCAGCTGTCACTGCATCAGTTCGAGGTAATAACGATGTGTTTGAGCGTTGGAATCTACGTCGTCGTTGTCATTACACATGACAATACGATGGGCGCGTTTGAGCAGATGCTTGCTGTTCGCCCTGTACGGCTAATTTTTACTGTGTTCCGTTTGCAGACTGAAATTATGAAGACGGAGTTTGAGCGTCTTCAGTCAAGATTGCCTATGGAGATGATGAGCATGAAACGGTGAGTCGAGCCTTGTTTGCATTGGAGCACGGTGTATTCTGCCGGCAGAATCGCGTGGAAGGAATTTTGCAGGCAGTGCATCCTTGTGGGCTAGCCGCGGTCACGCTACGAATGCCGGCACAGTCGACAGAAGGAAAATTTGCCGGTGCGTGCTGAGTACACACGAGTTGTGCGTTCTGTGGTTCGTGGTGTCCCGTTTCTGCCACAGGCGTTCAGTTTAACGCCAACAGAATATGCGAAATCGGTGACTAGCACCAGTATAAACTGCCTCGGAAGTGCGATGCGCAAGTGTAGCTTTATTTTGCACGAGCCGAGGTTCCGCTCCTTAACCCAGCCTGTATTCATTTTGTAACAGTTCTCTTTATAGTCACATTGTATTTGTAATATTCTTTTTTTCACATACTTTTGTTGTTTTATTTTTTTGTAATTTTATGTCTACACTTTCTCAAGTGCTGATATAGTACCACATATTTATTGTAGTATTAATAGCAGGAGGTCCAATACTCTGAGATATCTTTCTGTAAGCTACTCTACAATATTGTGCAGTACCTATAAAAGACTAGTAAAACATTACCAGAACCACTACTACTTTTCACCATATTGGAGTTCCTTCATTTGAATCTTTTGTTACCACACCTATTTGAATCCGTCACCAGTGACTGATGATTTCGACTGCCAATTTCACCACATTTGAAACTGTTTTTCAAACACATAACACTGTCCACTAGATAACCCAGAAAACCCATGGTAAAAAGGGCTTTTGATACCCCTTTCGATTCTATTTTGGAGAGGAAACTGGTTTCTAACCCAACTTTTGGTAAGCTTGGCATACACAGTCTGGCAAAAATGTGTCGCAGTTTGCCCTTTTCCACTTCTGAAAAAGAAAACAAAGTGCAGTCGTGAATATGCTGCATCGACATTGGTTTGTTGTCAAGGAGCAAGCAGTAAATAGTGAGTGGACATTACATTGCTAGATGTACAATCTTCTGGTGTGAGAGGTGTAGCTAGGAGTGTGCACACAGGGCATGTGCACCGTCTCCCCCCCCTTGCTTGATTTCTATGTACTTCCAGGATACCTGGCACAAAATTCTGTGCAACAACACCCAGCTGCTCTCACCCCTGCTCAAGCGAAAATCTTTGTTCATTATTCGTTAAAGGCTTCTTTCTTGCACATTACATATTTGCAAACACCAATTAGCTTTCTACAATTTATAATGCTATAGTGTTGCCCTTAGTGGCAAAAAAAGTTCTTCTTCGACCCCCAAAATATAGTAATTTTCCTGTAATGGCATCTTTCATCAGCATTATTAATCAGTGCATATTCAAATTGCTGTCTAGGAGTCTGTTCTTATGGGTTGCTTTTATATTTTCTCACCATCGGCTAGATACGAGCTTCCACAGCCACCTGCGGGAAAAACGACAGACGTTGCATCATGGGCCGAGTGCGTCGACAACTCATCGGCGCAGTTGGAACACCAAGCCACCCGTATCGCCAACTTGGAGCTAATGGCCCGATACGGCTCCGAGTCCTGGAAGGCCTACAATGCAGCTCTTGTTCGCATACTCCACCAGCTCCAGCGGCAACTGCAAGAATTGCGGTGAGCTTAATAGCCAAGCATGGTGCAGACGAGTTCCATTCGGATGCCAGCCATAAAAGGCTCTCGCCCTGTTTGCTGGTTGCTGGCACGTTTAGACAGCCAGTATTGTTTTTCAAATATAGTAACACATTTGTGGACAAATCGACGCATGACTTCGTGTCAACTTTGCAATGTCCTCGTAGGCTTTACATATTGTTTGCTTAATTAAAAGGTGCACGAAATATGAGACAGACAGTACTACAGTTGATAACGTCACAGCCCTTAGTAGTGCTGAATATGCTCTGAGTTCCACAAGTTTCTTTTATGAGCTCCAGATGCACGCTTCATGTGTACCGATAAACATACAATGCACATTCCAAACATTGAACATGTACATTGAGGCTTCATATTTATCAATCACTGTGGCTTACAGCCTTTCGTTCATTATTGGGATGAAGTTCTATGTGACAGATTCATCCCTGTCGTTTACCTTACGCTACAACACACAGAAACTTCAAGGCAGCACTGAAATACAAGGTGTTGCACTGGACTATATTTCTGTCTATTTGGAAGAGGTGTAAAACCCTTACTGATAAGTAGGTTTTATTGCATGTTCCATGCTAAAGCACGACAGTGCCCCTCATAGTTGCAGTGTCACACCGCTATAGCTAATGTTGTCACTGCAAACTTCACAATTACAGCTATTCCAGATTAACAAAAACATGATGTCTGTCGGTATGGTGTGCAGTGGACTCACAGCTGTGCACGCACTTGTGTAGTGTTACCGACCGCGGTAGCCCAGTGGCTGTGGTGCTGAGCTCGAACTCGCAAGTTCGATCCCGGCCGCAGCGACTGCATGAAATTTAAATGTTTTTGATAACAGAACTGAGGCCTGTACGAGCTGTGCATGCTCCAGGCAGAGATGACTTCTTCAAATACCGTATCTACTCGCATAATGATCGCACTTTTTTGTCAAAAAAATTGCCGCCAATTCAGGAGTGCAGTCATTGCGCGGGTTAAATTTCCTGCGAAAGGAAACAATTTTTTTTTCATCCCACATTTGCTGTGGGATGACAACAGGTCACCAAACAGGCGGCTGCCGCTGTAACAGTACGGGACGCCAAAACAAAAATGGCGGCCGGCGGAGCAAGCCGAACATGTTGAAGACGATTTTTTTCTTTTTGTGAGTACATTACACACATTCAAACAGTTTGTTCCATGTCAGTAATGAATAATATCGTTAATATCGGCGAGTTTGTGGCAATAACGCAGCCATGTCCAATTTGAGGGGACAGAAACAGAGATGGGCGTGCTTAGCTGCCAGTGACATAGAAACACATGGTGGGTATGCTGCGGAAACTGCGGCATTTATCTTTACTGCTGTCCTAATACGGCACGTTCCCGCTAATTGTGGGCGAATATCTTAGCTGTGTTATAAGCGTCGGCGTATGAATAGGGTACACGTCTAACGTATCGGTGTAAACGTGGCTAATATCTTTGCCGCTCGCGATTTGTTGCGTGCCCACGAGTGCAGACGAGAAGAATCGAAAGGTGCCTTTTTTGTTGTTGTTGACCACGACCATTATAACGCCTACAAATAATAAAGCTGAGGCAAGTTTGGTTGTGGCTTTCTTTTTTTCATTGAAGTGTGGAAAGTGATGAAAGGAATAAAATGGGGCATCCGCTTGAGAATATTTGGTGCGTGCAGACCGCTTGGTATGTCTTGAAGAGTCGTTCGCATAGCATTCAACAGTTGGTAAGCACAATCATCATTAGCTAGGCTTGGCACACGACATATCGCTGCGGCAAGTTCGGGATGTGATCATTACACGGGGAAACGAAAATCGAATTTTGATGACAAAATTCGGGGATGCGATCATTATGCCAGTGCAATCATTGTGCAAGTAAATACAGTAAATGTGCAATCTCACTCCTATTCATTGTCATGTGTGTAACCACATTTGTGGATTCTACTTCTTGCAAATGCAGGCAATTCCTGTCGCTGAATTTAGTTTTAATGAGAATTTGCATTTCTTCAGTACAACATTTCAGAATAATAAATCATTCTCGGCTCTCCCATGCGATTTCTTGTACTGAGATTTCACTGTGTTTGGTAGCATTCGTAGCATTCGGACATTGCCTGCCTCTTTGAAACTGCTTTGATACACACATAGTTTTGGCTACATGCCTGAGAGGACACACATTCAACCAACATGCTTGCATAGCAGTGCCACAGATTGCCACTGTTAAAGTCTGCAAGCTGGCTGATAATTCAGAATACGATAATACAGGTGGCCTTGGTTGTACGTATTGACAGCTTCTCAGCGCTGCCACTTACCCCATAGACGTAATGCAGTGGCACAACTGAAATTTCGGACACATTACAGTGGACTGCTAGATACTAGTCAAACTCTGCCTTCACGACCATTTGCTGATTTGGCCACAGAGTTGAGCAGAAAGATAGATGTTCTTGTTACGATACATCACTGGCGTCACCTGAAAACCAAAAGTAGCAAAGCCTAGTCATTCCAGCAGTCGCCCATAATGCCCAAACCATGAGAGGAGCAAAGCCACTAAGTTGCAAAAACTACATTTGTGGTTTGTTGTGTGTGTTGCTCACATTCTGCATTTGTTCCTTTGTGTGAAATAGCAGCACAGTCTTGGGCAACTCTGATGGCTATTACAAATTTCGTCACTCAGAATCATCGAGCAACTGCAAATGGTGCCAATTCCACCTTTAATGTTTGTGCCCACAATGTTGGTGTTAAGTGACTAAAGTGCTGCAGAAAGACGGTTGTGATGAAGCCTGTGATCATTTAGCTCATGAAGCATGGTCGACCTCTGTTAACCCTATGAGGGTCGATTATTTTCGCCGTATGCGACCGCCCAGGTTCTATTTTTTTTATTGCAGATTCCAATTCTTTTTAGGGACTTATTTCGAAACACATTTACCGTAATTTTTTTTAGGGTGACCGTAAAATAAGCAAAAAATCTTTTGCGTTGTTATATATGCACTCTTCATTCATGAATAACAACTATAAAAAAGGAAATAAACTTATCAGAATTAAAATTTGATACATTTTCATGCACATAGTTCAAGGCCTTGAAAATCTACACACGACAATATTTCGCAAGTCTCAAATGTTCCTGCTCTTACACTAATACATACGTCCATAGCGTAATCGAACTGCGTAGGTACGCGCGCTCAAGAAAACTGTGTGGTTGTGTACCCGTCAAAAAAGTGAAACGTGTGACCAACTTCCGCTAATCTTCATCTTATCGCCAACCAGCTAGGGCAATTAGTTTTCGTGAGTCTCAAAAAAAAGAAAAGAAATGGAAACGCATGCACCGCGGCATCCTTCCTATGCACACCCCTATGAGCACTAAATGAGCGAGAAACAGGCAGTCGCCCTTTGAGCGATTAGTAATGAGATAGCCATCAGTTTTGCAAGCACAAAAAGCTGAAACTGCCCGCGAAACAAAATCCAAACAGCCGCCCGCCCGCGCGTGCGCCAATGCTGGAGCGGTAGTATATAGGCATGCGGGAGGAAACTAGCGCTAAAACAAACCATGCAACGAAAACTGAGAGAGGGAGGTGCATGAAAAAAATTCCCTGTATCCCCACGTAGTGGCAGCACATGACAGAAAAGAAAAAGTTAGGAAATGGGCGCGCTTTTTAAACGTACAGATGGCGCCGTAAATATATGGCATCGACCATTTTTGGACTTGTTCGTGACGACGTATATTTACGTCATTGATGGCTAAAGGGTTAAAGGATGAAATTTTTGTGCATATGTTGACCACACTTTCGTCTATCTGTGACAACAGCTTGACAATAGTCAAAATATAGACGGACCGGGGCCCATACAATATATATGCACGTGCAGGAACGCGTTGACAAGCTTTTTTTCACCACCTGCGGGATGAAGTCACTTAATTTCTAGCGAATCTGGTATCTTGGACACCCATTTATTAGAACATTTAGTTCATCCTCACTGAATCTGATCTGTCAGTTGGGGACTGTACAGGGTGAGGGAATGAAAAGCTTATGGTAGGACTGCATAGTTGCCTTGCACTGTCACCTTGAGTGCATCTGGTAAAGGCCATCACCAGAGGTTTTTCACCTTTCTTTTAGCCACAGCCTAGGAGTATCTGACAGGCAAAAGATCATTCTATTTATCTTACCTGCCGCAGTAGCCCAGTGGCTATAGCACTGTACTGCTGATCACAAGGTTGCAAGTTTGATCACGGCCGCATTTTGATGAAGGCGAGATGCAAAAATGCTCTTTAGATTTAAGTGAAATTTAAGTGAACGTTAAAGGGACACTAAAGGCAAATGCTAAGTTGATGTGTACTGTTAAAATACCATTCCAGAAACCTCACAGCGCTTGTATCTTGTCAAGAAAAGACAAAAACTTAATTTACGAAAAGTTTCTTCTCAAGAGTCGGCATACCTATAGCACAGTTCAAATCACCTGCCTGCCTTTGAGCGAGGAGTGGTGACTTTTCATGCGCCATTGCCACCCTTTAATGCCATTGGTGAGTAAAATGGCGCCCAAAAGAGGGTGCTATGGTTTTCTGTGCAAGGTGCAAACGCACGGCCATGAAGAAACTGAGCCAAGACAGAGCATTGGATTCACCGCTGCAGCTGCTCTTGGTCAAGTGGCGTGGACCTTTCGGGAATCCCATAGCATGAACAGAATGTGGTATTCTCTACTACTTGCAGCTTGTGTGTGTTTCGCGAGCCAAGAAAACCAGTGCAGAGCTATGCGATAACAGAAATATTGAAACGTGAAAGTGCAGCTGGTGCAGAGTGAAGAAAACGAAACCTCTCGACCACCCGCATGATTGTCAAGGCTAATGTCAAGGAATTCTTTTTTCAAAAATTAAATAGACTGGGCAAGTAGCATTTTGTTTTGTCTTATAATTCAATATAATGATCAGTGTCTTCGTCATCAGGCTAGTACTTGAATCACCCGGGGGCATCTAATCGTGTCCTGCATTTACCTCAGTACTTCGATTACTAAAGCTCTGTTTGCGCTAATATTGACGCCTTAGATGTTCTCGATCACTACTCTGTCACTTTAGCTTGCCTTTAGTGTCACTTTAAAGAATCCCGGGTGGTCAAATTAATCGGGAATCTCCCATCACGGTGTGCCTCATAACCAGGTCATGGTTCTGGCATGTAAAACCCCAGAGTTGAATTGAATTGATTTGGTTTATCTCTGACACATGATGTCGTGGCAGCCAAATGGTACCTACCTTTCTGCAGTACAGCTTGTTGTAAATGACCACGGGTCTTGAATTGCAAGTGATTGTAAATCTTTCCCAGTGTGCCGTGTGTTCATGGCATGTGTGTTCATGGCACTCCAAGTACGAACCACTGTTAAAGTCTGGGAATATTAATTCTGTAATCTTCCCGCTACATCTTACGTTGTGGTGTACATAGTTATTACTGTGAGTCAGAAATACTATGAAATCCCAATATATCGAATCTCATCAGACCGCCAAAAATATTTCGTTATTTTGAAACCATGTTTTATTGAACACAAAGTTCGTGTTAGAAACTGAATTCAACAGGAGCAATTGCCTACATCTGAAAGCAGTACATACGCGAGTGCATTTGTGCTGGTGGACGACTCCACAAGATAGGAGTCGGAGCGAACATTTATGTGGAGTCACCTCCGCCTTATGGATGCGCAGCTCTTGAACACCACGGATCTGTTCGCAGTGCATGAGTGTGTGCCCAACCTTACGTCCACACACTCTACCAACAGTCACCAGCAGTGAGATTACGTGCCACAATTGCATGCATGTTCTGTATGTGGTAGGATGAAGCACGACGCTGCACGGCAACAGCGATCACGATGCCGTGATTTTTGAGCGCATGCCAGCTATCACACATCAACAATACGGTGGTGTGTTTCTTCAGAGTGTAGCTAACATGCCTTGAGCCATCGCTTCCGCTGCGCCTAAACTCGCTGATAACGTCGATGGCTATCAGGAAAATGCACAGCGAGCACTTGCAGCATCCACACATCAGGGACTTGCACATACCGTATGTTCTTGTGTAATAGCCGCACACCTTGAGCCATCACTCCCTCTATGCCTAAACTCACTGATAACGTCGATGGCTATCAGGAAAATGCGCAGCGAGCACTTGCAGCATCCACACATCAGGGACTTGCACATACCGTATGTACTTGTGTAATGGCCGCACGCCTTGAGCCATCACTCCCGCTATGCCTAAGCTCACATATAACGTTGATGGCTATCAGGAAAATGCTCAGCGAGCACTTGCAGCATCCACACATCAGGGGCTTGCACATACCGTATGTACTTGTGTAATGGCCGCACCCAGAAATTTGTAAAAAAAAATCCCCCCGAAAGATATATTTAAAAATTACCTGTGTATAAGCCGCACCTTTGATATTTTAGAAGGTTGCCGTCGTTATCTGTTGTGTGGTGGTGAGAATTCCGAAACTTCTTTTTTAATCGGTCGCAAAACAAGGCAGCCATGCCGAGTTTTTGGTGCCTCCAGGTAGCAAAAGCACAGCCTCCGAGAATTAGCGACTGCCTCTGAGACGCTGCTGTTGCTGGTCTGTGGGGTGTCACCATTTACACCAGCCAGCAGGTGATGTACTGCAGGAATAGCCAAAGCCAGTACAAGTGAGTACTGTAGTTCAATAAAGACAAGTACCGCCGAAAATATTTACGGAAAGAAAATGTTGCCTTTTTCTCCTTGTAATGTCCACACCCCTGATTTTCACCCCAAATCTTGGACAATACCTGCAGCCATTGCACAAACGTATACGCTAATGCACCTCTGCGCATTGTCGCGAAACATTGCCGCAACCCAGAAGCTTCCATGAATTTTATCATTTTTCTTGCATTATTCACCAACTTGCTGATCAATCTCTGCGGTTCAAGCACATGTGCCTTTCGCCTGCTTTCCTTTTTTTCTTTTTTGCAATCCTTCAAGATTGTCCCAATAATGAGTAATGCAGTGGGTGTGATCACGGTTCCAGTGAGCATTGCAATTTGCAGAGCAATGCTGACAGTGCTTGTTTGTGTAATTTCAAGTAATTCTGTAGGGAACTAGGAAGAAACTAGAAATTGGCATGAATCAGATGTATGCGTTAAGAGACAAAGCCGGCAATATCATTACTAATATGGATGAGATAGTTCAAGTGGCTGAAGAGTTCTATAGAGATTTATACAGTACCAGTGGCACCCATGACGATAATGGAAGAGAGAATAGTCTAGAGGAATTCGAAATCCCACAGGTAACACCGGAAGAAGTAAAGAAAGCCTTGGGAGCTATGCAAAGGGGGAAGGCAGCTGGGGAGGATCAGGTAACAGCAGATTTGTTGAAGGATAGTGGGCAGATTGTTCTAGAGAAACTGAACACCCTGTATACGTAGTGCCTCATGACCTCGAGCATACCGGAATCTTGGAAGAACGCTAACATAATCCTAATCCATAAGAAAGGGGACGCCAAAGACATGAAAAAATAGACCGATCAGCTTACTGTCAGTCGCCTACAAACTATTTACTAAGGTAATCGCAAATAGAATCAGGAACGCCTTAGACTTCCGTCAACCAAAAAAGCAGGCAGGATTCCGTAAAGGCTACTCAACAATAGACCATATTCACACTCTCAATCAGGTGATAGAGAAATGTGCGGAATACAACCAACCCTTATATATAGCTTTCATTGATTACGAGAAAGCGTTTGATTCTGTCGAAACCTCAGCAGTCATGAGGCATTACGTAATCAGGGTGTAGACGAGCCGTATGTAAAAATACTGAAAGATATCTATAGCGGCTCCACAGCCACCGTAGTCCTCCATAAATAAAGCAACAAAATCCCAATAAAGAAAGGCATCAGGCAGAGAGATATGATCTCTCCAATCCTATTCACAGCGTGTTTACAGGAGGTATTCAGAGACCTGGATTGGGAGGAATTGGAGATAAAAGTTAATGGAGAATACCCTAGTAACTTGCGGTTCGCTGATGATATTGCCTTGCTTAGTAACTCAGGGTACCAATTGCAATGCATGCTCACTGACCTGGAGAGTCAAAGCAGAAGAGTGGGTCTAAAAATTAATCTGCAGAAAACTAAAGTAATGTTTAACAGTCTCGGAAGAGAACAGCAGTTTACAATAGGTAGCGAGGCACTGGTAGTGGTAAGGGAATACATCTACTTAGGGCAGGTAGTGACGGCGGATCCAGATCATGAGCCGGAAATAATCAGAAGAATAAGAATGGGCTGGGGTGCATTTGGCAGGCATTCTCAGATCATGAACAGCAGGTTGCCATTATCCCTCAAGAGAGCTGTGTCTTACCAGTACTCACCTACGGGGCAGAATCCTGGAGGCTTATGAAAAGGGTTCTACTTAAATTGAGGACGACGCAATGAGCTATGGAAAGAAGAATGATGGGTGTGACGTTAAGGGATAAGAAAAGAGCAGATTGGGTGAGGGAACAAACGCAAGTTAAGGACATCTTGGTTGAAATCAAGAAAAAGAAATGGGCATGGGCAGGACATGTAATGAGGAGGGAAGATAACCGATGGCCGTTAAGGGTCACGGACTGGATTCCAAGGGAAGGGAAGCGTAGCAGGGGGCAGCAGAAAGTTAGGTGGGCGGATGAGATTAAGAAGTTTGCAGGGACGACATGGCCACAATTAGTACATGACCGGGGTTGTTGGAGAAGTATGGGAGAGGCCTTTGCCCTGCAGTGGGCGTAACCAGGCTGATGATGATGGTGATGAAGTAATTCTGTGGGCCACCATTACTGTGGGCCATGGCCATAGGGCTGGCGTGGATTTGTAACTGCCGCTGTCCAGGAATATCTGCTGCTGATAGTGGCACGTCTACTTTTTCACAGCATCATTATTTTGAGACGCTACTAATATCACGAAGGCATAAAATTTTGGTCTTAATTTTGAAATGTTTCATGTTTTGAAATTGATAGTACTGAAATATCTTTACATTAACACAGTAAGCTTTTGGTTGAGGGTTTTAGAAAACTTTTCGTAATCTGAAAAAAAAAAGTTGTTGATCTGAGGTTCGTAGTAAGAAGATTGCTCTGTATCTCTAGTGGATCTCAGTGAAGTTCAGTTCCCTCACATGGCGCTCTTGGTGCAATTTTCCTGTTGACTTACCTGTCGAATACTCTAGACTGAGTGGTCTCTGAACTGTTAAGGCCAGACTACTTACCACGACATTCGCAAGATCGCATAAACGATGAATATTGACTACCAAGCACTTGGTGTAATTGTGTATCATTTATGTGTCTGTGCAAAGCCTACAGATGTACCTCTGGCATCCATGGATATTATTTCAAGTGTTATTTCTTGTCATCATTGCAGTTTCTTGTGTTTTAGTTATGCATTAACTAGTGCAAGAATTTGCATGTTTTTGATCTGTTTTTTTTTTATTACTTGAAACCAAGTGGAAAGGAGTAGCAATTACTAGCTCATGGTGGCACATACCCCTGTGTTTACTTTCATATCAGTAAAAAAACTGGAGTGCATTAGGTAACCGCACTAACGACGACGAACGAAGAAGGAAACACACAGGACAAGCGTGGAACCTTCTTTGTCCGTTGTTGTTTGTGCGGTTACCTAATGCACTCCAGTTTTTTACTCTCCCTGTTAAACAGTAAAAAACCCACAAAAACAACAGCAACTTTGCAGCACATGAACTTTATACATAAGAACCCGTGTAATGCAGTAATTCTGTGGTCGGGATTGCATAGCTTTCTGCATTTAGATTTATAATGGGCATTTTCATGCCATTGTTATTTTGCTTTCATAATTTTCATCCTTTCTTCAGCATGGGGTAGCAGCTTGTCTTGGTCACGCTGCACATTCTGATAGCTATTTTTTTTCTTGGATGTCATGCAGCAAGGAGATCCAGGAGGTGAACTGGCAGCGGAAGACAACTCAAACAGAGGCGGGTGAGAAGCTGAAGCATCTGGAAGCAAGGTAAGAAAAGGAGTGTACAAGCCAAAGGAATGATGAAATGCTAGAACAGTTCTGTACCTTTTAGAGGCAACGTATGCTGCTTGTAACTTGAGCCTCGTTACAACAAAGCCACGTCCAACTCAAAGATACCTTTGGTATACGGTCGTCGACCAATCATTCGGACAGCTTCATGGCCTAACCATTTGACCCATATGTGTAACATACAAGAATGGTAGAGATTTGGGACCCCTTACCAGCGTGCCATTCTATAATTTGAACTCTGCCTGCACAACTGCTTGCTACTAAAATGAGGAAAAGCTGTGTTCTTGTTTTGATACATTACCGGCCCCTCCTCAAAACCAAAAGGAGCAAAGCCTACTTGATCAATAGCCGCTGACCACACCCAGACCATGGGACAAACCCAAGTCTAAGTCAAGTAGCTAAGTTGTAAAGGCCGCGTTTGCAATTAGTTAGCCATGCGTGTTCTGCGTGTCCAGCATTTGTTTGAGTTAAACAGAGACACTGGCCAACACAGCCTCGTATGACTGTTGTCTGCTCAGAATCGTCAAGCAGCTTCGAATGGTGCCGGCTCCACCCTCGATGTTGGCACCTCCGAGCACAGCAATAAAGTGAAGGGAGTGCCAAGCAGCAACTGTTGTGAAAAAGGGGTGTGATCATTTGGCTGTCAGAGCGCTGTCAACCTCCATTCAAGTTGATATGCGATGGAGATTTGATGCATGCATTGACCATACCTCCGTTTATCTGTAGTGACAGCATCAGAGTGGTCTAAGTACAGACTACAGGTCGTATGCAAGCATATGTGCATGTAGCAGTGCGCCAACAAGATTATCTGTTTGCTTGTGGGATAAAGCCAGTTATTTTTTTGCTAAATCTATTATTTCGTACCCTTAATTATTCGGACACTTACGCGGTTCCTGCAGAGTCCAAATTATTGGTCAGCAACCATTTTTGATATTTGTTACATGCTGATATCACTGTGAAAGTACACCATATTTACTTTTTTGTACTTTTGAGCCTGACGGGTCTGATGAAATTGATCGAATTATGCGGTGGGTCAAATTAAACAAGATGCAGAAATAATGCCGAAACACACCACTGATTCATTTGGCAGTATTTGCCCCAAGTCTGACATGCCCCTGAATCAAACACGCACCAACTTTCTGTGTGTCTGAAATAGTGAACCAGTGTAGAGATGTTAAAGCTCCTAAACAAAGTAGATATCTAATGAGCACGCAATTTCTTAGCAAGAAAAAGTGTCAAGGGTTCATTATGTTTTGCTTAAAGGGAAGCTGAAAAGTCTGTCAATTCAATAAGACGCTCATATACGGATGCGGGAACCTTATAAACCATGCAGGTAAAATTTTGGGGTGGATTTTTCACGTAGGAGCGACGTAATCGTCGGCTAAAATTGCGCTGTCGATTCGCCTCCGTCGAACGCCGCGCCCTGCTGCTGATGCTGACAATGCAAGCGAAGACCCGAAACTGCGGCGTAGTGACGTCAACACTGGCGTCCCGTTCCTTCGCAGTCTCCGCTACTGTGCCTGACCTTTCTTCGTTTCTGCGCGCATGCCGTCATAAGCTGCTTCGCTCAACCCTGCATTACTTTGTTTGTGTCTAACTTGCGCACCATCAATTGAAATGGTGGGCCAAAAATGCCGACCTTCTGTGCAGCCTATGATTGCACAAAAAGCAGCGGCCGCGACAATTTTGTCTTCCATTACTTCCTACAAGACAGGAAGCTTTCAGCTAAGTGGGCGGCTGCTGTGAAGCAAAAGAACTTCAAGCGCTCAAGAACAACATTGCTGTGCTCTAACCACTTCTGTTACGATGATTACTACCAGAGTTTATCAATAATGCGTGTTTGGGTTCTCCTTCATGTTAGCATACTGCACAGAAAGTGCATGTTTATCTCCCGCCCTTGACACAGATTTCGTCGCCAAGTGCCACGAATTTTCTATTCGCACGTGTGTTGTGAAACAGCCTGCATGCAGCTACCATAACGCAGTGCAAGTGTAAAGTTTGCATGTGTTGGAAAGCCTGCTTACGCCAGGACGTTGCGCTCCCCCTTCTCTCGCACACATAGAGAAACCAACCATCTCACGTAGCCGACGGAATTCGCCGGTTACGAGTAGCGTGCGGATGGCACACTGATGAAGGTTCTATACTACACATGCTACAACAGCCGGTAAACTTTTCCCGCGTTTAAACCGTCTGTGTAGATTGCTGACAGCTTTGGGGCAGCGCACAAATGCCAAAGATCGCATCGACGCTTACGTTCTACAAGGAGGCATACAGGAACATAACACTACAGTTGTTCGCCCAGAAACGAACTCACTGGATCGCTGAGTGCAGCTTACAAAAAAACATACTCACCAAAGATCATTTACAACATGAGGAGATGCTAACACTTCGCCTTTGTTCGCATCGAAAGCACTGCTTGCACCACCATTTTTTGCTTCTTGGAGAGGTCAGCTCTTTGCAATTGGCTGGTACATGTGGGCAGTAAAGTATAAACCCCATACAAGCGATCTTGCACACGACAGCAATAAACGAGGCGATAGAGATGGCTGTCGCGTTCACTTGTCGCCTACATGCCGAACTCCACGCGAGCGATGGCCTTGAGCGACGACTTCCCGGTAGGCGGGCAGCAATATACGCGCTGAAACTAGCGTGACACATGCTTTATTGATTCAAGTGGATATATTTTACTGTAAAAAAGAGCATAAAATATTTCTGAAGGTCTTGCACTAGGTTCTTATTTTTGCATGTGTAAAATTCAATAGTTTGCTCGTTCCGTGCAACAATCAGTAGTATTTGAGTTATGTACATCCAGTTCCGGCTTCGTGCTGTTGGCTAGTTGCTCATAGCACTTCCGGGCGACGAGTTCTAGATTTCTAGAAACGAGCGATCGAGTGGCAACACCGAGTGATGTGTTCAAGCGACGGCCCGTTTTGTCACACGAAGCCGTCGCCGTCGCACGTAAAATCGCTCTCGTGGGGTTTGGGCGTAACGCCGAACTCCTCAGAGAAACGCAAGCTCTCGAAATTTTCCATTACCGTCTCAGCAAAACAGCACCAAATTACCTTGCACCGTGCTTCATGTGTAGCGGCAGCGGTTGGTCCGGACGAACGCCATTTTTGACGTCACGAGGCGCCTGACCAACCACAGGCGGAAATGAGGTGCGCAAGCTGCCCTGAGTCTGCTGCTGCACTTTTCGTCGAAATAAAGTCTGTTTGCGCTTTCTTTCGCTCAATTTCGATGTGATATTCGAATTCGGAGGGTTGAAAATCGTGACGTGCGGCTCTTCACTCATTTTTTCTGGAAAACCTTTCATCTTCCCTTTAATGGTGGCCGGTTTCTTAAAGTCAGCTTAGCTGCAATACATTCACGGTATGGTAAAGCCTACGAACATGGTGAATGCGGTTTTGGTTTCCTATCGGATTGCACCGCAGAGGCAATTTTCAACCCAGTTTTCTCTGGAAAAAGAAACGCTGCACATTAGAATAGGGTAAATGCCATAATCAGGCATTGTGAGTGACTGTTACTGCTTGAACATCTTGTGGCAGGCTGAAAATGACCGTTTTCAATGGGAGGTGACATGGGTGCAACATGCCCACCGTCCCCTAAGCTTCACCGAGACAGACGCAGCCATTAAAGGAGTTGCTATTGGGGGTCATCATAGGGGTCAGGCTCATGCATGCTGACTGGTCAAGTTTGAATTATCCGACGGAGGCCAATTTTAGGATCGAAATGACGGACATTTGGGCCCTTGGAAATGCATGGGCATTGGCAGGGCCTTTTGTTCGGATCGAATTAACCGCAGTCAAATTAATGAGTCTACTGCACTTCGATAATTCGTTATTTCCCTAATTGTTGTGTGTCAGTGTTTGACTGTGTTAGAATTGAAGCAGCATACATAAGATGTTGGGTGGAGATGCAACTCGTAAGCACAGTGTGCAGGAAATGAGCACTAGAGGGAAAATAAAGCAAGCAGTAAATTCACTACTGATCATCTATCTGAAGAAGATTAAAGGGACACTAAAGGTTACTATTAAGTCAACGTGGACTGTTGAAATACCATCCCAGAAACCTCGAAACGCTTGTTTCGTGCCAAGGAGAGACTTATTTCAAGAGAAAATGCGTTCTGAAGCGCAGTTCAAATCTAGCGCAGTTCAAATCGCCCGCCCTCCGATCGAGGAGTACTGACATCATGGTCTCATAGTGACGTTGCGCCATCGGTGAGTAGAACGGCGTCCGCAGACGGCGCTACGGCTTTTCTGCGCAAAACGCGAACGCGCGGCCAGAAACAGAGCCAAGACAGAGCCGACAGCAGAGCGAAAGCGGGAGTATGGTGGCTAGCGGAAGGAGAAACGAATTACGTCCCACATTACGTCCCATGGCACACGGAGAGTCCGTTTTCGTTAAACTATAGGCTGCGGCGAGCTCGAAGCGTGGTCGGCGTGGTCTATGAGAAGCGACGAGCCTTTTCGCACTCGCAACAGGGCATAAAAATGTGCGAATCGACGCAAAACTCGGCCTAGAAACGTGCTTCGCCACAGCCAGGGCTCAATACGACCCAAGCTGGCACGACCCAGATGTGGTTTCCCGCACCGCCACCAGGCGCCGCTACTATACCTCAAACTCCAGCGCAAGGCGCCCATAAGCTGGTACTTCATTCTATGACGCTAACTTTGACGCTCGTCGCAATGGACCCTGACACCGACAGATTGGCTCGCGATGGTGGGCTCAACTTCAGCGATTTGGGCACCGACGAGCGCGACCTGCTGCTGAGGGCTCGCACTGCCGGCGTCGTTGCGTACTACGACGGCGGCCTCGACAACGGCTCTCCGGAGCGGGAAGGCAACGAGGGCTTCCCACGACATCACATGGACGTGGCATTCTCGCTGCTTGTTCCAAATGAAAGTTTCGCGAGTCAGCAGAACCCTCACAGCACGATGCGATAACGAAACTACTGAAACTCCAAAGCATGCGCGGCGCAGAGTTGAGCGCGCAGAGTCGAGCGAAAACGAAACCTTTCGAACACCCATATTACTGAAGGGTAACGTCAAAATGTTATTTTTTCTTAGAATCGAATAGACGTAGACAAGTAGCATTTTTTTCCGTCTTATAATCGAATGAAATGATATTTTTAATACTAGTAGTTGAGTATTAGTAACACAAATTATGAGGAGTCCTTTCGTCATCGGGCTAGTACCGGAATGTCGCTGGGGGGTCTCAAATCGTGTCATGCATTTACCTCAATTTCTCGGTTACTAAAGCTCTGTTCGCGATTATATTGACGCCTTAGACGTTCTAGAACATTGCTCTACCACTTTAACTTGAGTTTCTGGTAACCTTTAGTGTCCCTTTAACAGTATCAGAGCAGTTTGATGTCACAGAGTTACAGGCTGTGCTACAAGAGATGTAGCAGTAGGCTTGCGCCAAAATGAGAGTGATAACTGATAGTATAGGAATTCTTCCATTGAAATAGTGGTGGTGTCCTTGGCACTTGTCGATATTGCGGAATGCTCATAAAAGACTCGCCCTATGCTTTACCTGCACTATGTGCGGCAGGCGGTGCACATGCAAGGGTCTCGCAATGTTCACGCACATTAATCATGAGGCTATAACAGGTTTGTTGCATAATGCTATACAGAAAGGTCACATGAGGTGCTGTGACTGTGCTGTGATTGACATTGAACCATGGTTTTACGGCTGCAACAGCTTTGTAGAGCAGCGAAACAGGTGTGCAAGCATAACGTGTCTGACGAAGCTGAGCAATGACACTACCTTAAAGAAGAATCCTGTGGCAGTATTCTCAAGCGAAAAAGTTTGATAGTAGTATGATCACCTTCACAAGATTTCACAACTTGATACCGTATGTGTCAAAGTATAAGGCTGAGTGTTTTAGCACTGTGTATACATAGCTTCGAACAGTACCAAGAACGCTGTTGGCTGTATACAGTAAAACCCCATTCATAAGGTTTTTAGGGGACCAGAGAGAAGGAATGTATGGCAAGAGAGAGCGCAACATCCGATAACACTTGTGGCAGCACTACTGATGAGACAAAGAGCTACTCTCACACTAAACCTTATCTGCAGTGTAATAAGAAGTGAACAGACTATTAGAAACAAGCTTAGTAAAATTCGGTACCACCACCTGGCGTTTAGGTTTAACGTTGAACACTTTTGTGCTGTGGTTCTAGCCGTGAATCACACTAAAAGAAGCTTAAACGAGAAGAAAGGGGGTTAACCGAGGGGCCCGATTTTTATTAGTCATATCATAAGAAGCCAACAAACACTGACACCAAGGACAACATAGGGGAAATTACTTGTGCTTAATAAATGAAATAAAGAAACGATAAGTTAGTGGAAATTAAAGTGGGTGAAAAAACAACTTGCAGCAGGTGGGAACCGAACCCACGAAATGCGAAGGTTGTGGGCCAGCTTCCTTTAACGTGGCTTTGTCCACCACCTCTTTCCTTTCGGCTTCATGGGATGTGTTCAGATCAGCAACCAGCGACAATCTGGACACAGCGATGGTGGTGTTTCTGCATTGCACAGCTGGTTTTTCAAGTGACCGCTTTCAGCAGCAATCACAATAGACGTGTTGCTGACCGACAATGCCACTTCATGAGTGCGCTGTTACAGTTATTGGACAGAAAATAACAGAAAGAGAAATATAACGAACAGGAAGCTAATACATGTTATCCTACAAACTAAATGGTGAATGTGCTTCATAGCATAAGAGCCAGGAAAATGCAACAAGCGCAAACTTACCAATGATTTTCTACTATGCATTCACACTTCCAGTATCGAGTCATGCAAAATCTTTTGAAAGTGTTCGTATCCCCCAAAGTTTTGCAGGCGTGCTGTTGGCCACATACTTTGTCTTTCCCGATGCCGAGTCACGCAATATCTTGCAAAAGTGATTGTATTCCTGAAATTGACCACTTGAGGATACCACCACTGGTCAACAACAATTAGGTGCTAGGAAGTTATACCAGTGTCACACGATCACTTTCGATCGCCATCAAGCCCGATCCAGATCGAAATCCTTGACCGCAATTGGCTCCCTTGCGCAGCTTGCACAAGGAAACCAATTGCAACCGAGAAGTTCGACTGGGATTGGGCTTGGTCCTCATCGAAAGCGCGCCATGTGACACCCATATTAGGTGGTGTGTGCCATAGAGCAAAGGCTTGTTATGCTCGGATGACTGCTCTATCTCCATCTGTGTGACGCTGTGTTTAGGGAAAGTAGGTAGCACAACACCTTCTTTTGCAAAGCATTTGCCATGCCCACTTCATGGCAAGTCATGGGGCACGTTTGATGCCGAAATACACTGCACAAGATGCAAGTAAAGGCCAAGTCTCGTAATTAGCTTAAGCTGGCTCTTGACTGCAGAGCACACGCATACTGCTGAATGGCATATGGACATCCTTTCTCTTACCATGTGCCTTGATTGCATGCCATCTTATGCTGTTGTAGAGTATTTTCTATAAGCTAGTGGGACTTGCTTAGATCAGTTGCGCATTTGATCCTGGGTTGCATTAGAATCGGATAAGTACTGCCAAATCATGCAGGGGTGTGTTCCAATAATTTTTCTGCCACCTTATTTAATTCGCCCCTTTGGATAGCTCGAGCAATTTGATCAGTCTTATCAAGGCTAAATGAATGGAAGTTGACTGTAACTGTAAAGTTAATTTCATTGGCCTTCCCATCTAATTGTGTGTTCACACCTGAACATTTAACAATAGGAGAAAAATAAATTGATTGCTGCCGCCCACTTATTGACAGAAAATTAGGCATCTGGGGTGCAACAATTTGAAACTGATTCGAGTGGCAGATTTCTTACACTCAGTAAGCCACTACAGATGACCGAGTGGGTTTGCGAGATGTTGGGTGCATGTTTAGAAACATGAGAGACCCTCAGGCTGTGACCAAGGTTGATTCTGAGCTAACGATGAGTTCTCACTTGATGGCTCAGACTTGCAATAGCATACACAGTGCTCCAAAACTTTAACGCTGGGTCCCAAAGTTATCCACGATGCTGTTTTTCTTGGGATGCTCAGAATGCAGTAAAAGTAGCATTGAAGGTCTGAGCTAGTCAATTCTTTTGGCTTAACTGGAACAGTGCAGAAATGATATGCTTGGAAGAAACAACAACAACAAAAAGCACTGCTGTATGTCCTCAGCAAAACCACTTCGTCCACAGGACATACTGCATCTGAATCATGTCCCAATGTCTATAGACCATTTCGGAGACCAATAGAACATTTCGCGGATGCCAGTTTTAGATATCCTACTGTGGAAGTCCCAAGGACATGAACCTTTTTGACATGCGTGCTAATATTTGTCCTCCAATTAAGGCTGTGTCTTTTAGTTTTCTCATAACAGAATTATGTTTTCTTGCATGCTCAAATTACAATCCAAAGCTATCATGTATGCAGCTTGTGTGCACATCATGCTTTAGATGTTTTCTGATGCAATTTACTTTGAAAACTTATGTTAGTTCAATAACCCACTTGCGCTTGGTGGAAGGCCTAGAAGAATGAGGAGTATGCTGAACTTCCACACACGTGCATGCATGCATAATGGTGTGCACACAGTGTGTGCTGCGACCATAATTGACATTATGGCAAACTGTGCGAAAGGCTGAGGCATATGTCCACAAACTGCACTCAGCATGGGTCCCTATGGTATAGGGGATGTCCGCCAGATGCGGAAAGTGTGACCAAGCAGTCCTGCAAAGGGCGTCCGCAGGACATGTTCGACACATCCCTAGGATGTCCATGTCCTGGTGGTGGATGTCCATAGGACATTGATAGGATGCCGTTGTTGTCACTGGGTTTTTGGTTTCTTTCTTTCATTGTGCATCTGTACTGTTCAAGACAAAGTGCATTAGGAGGACCACTACAACAAAACCTCGTTATAATGAAGTCACATCCGACATAAGAATGTTACATCCAATATTTGCTACAATCCTATATTCGTTGCATGCCGATATCAGTTAAACATTTCAAGTTGAATTTGTTATATCTGATCATTTGTATAGATGGTGGTATGGATTTTTCTCTTGCAGCACTGACTAGTGGAGAAAGCTAAGGCGAAGCCCCAATGCATAACATTGGATAAATTGCATTATCCTTGATATGGCTCAGTGCTTTGTAGTCCTCATTAATGAGGCAGTCTGCAACAGCTGCTAAGAAAATCGGTTGCTTTTTGTGTTCAACATAGCATGGTGCAAAGTATGGAAGAGGCGCGCTCGTCTTTGGAATGAGAAGGGGCAGGGGTGAAGGAGCTGCAACGTCTGTTTGAACTCCTGCCAATCAAGAGAGCTTTGTGCAAAGCGATGTTGAAGCCTCTCCTTGCTTTTTTAATTTTATTTCTTCCTCCATCTTTCAAGTGGAAGTTGATAGCACTTGGTTTTGTCATATTAGCTCAGGAATTTCTGAGAGTACAAGTGAACCACATTGAATGCCTGAGTCAAGGAGTTCGATACGGCAGTGCACTGCTGTTTGTAGTTTGGTCAGAATAGTTATGGAGCAATGCTTGTATGACAATCTGTTATAAAGCACACTTGTGCAAAGGTATGAACAAGTGCGAAAGTGTTGAAATGATCCTGGTTAGCAAAGGATGCCATGCTGTTGCACTTGCCTGATCTTTGATAATACTGTTGGCAGACGAGTTGGTATGGCCGCATACTTGACACGATACAGTAAAACAGAATTAGGCGAAACCTGATTAAACCGAATTATTATTCACTTTATGGGAGAGTCCTAGAACATTGTGAAGCTGCAACAAGAATACATGGCAGGACATGCAGTTACATTGAATGAATATTGTATCTACACCTAAAATACTGAACTAGAAGCTGCATCAAGCTGCTCTGCAAGTTTCAGACTTTATCTTGCGTAAATATCACTACTAAATGAACGGGGTAGTTGGAGAAGTATGGGAGAGGCCTTTGCCCTGCAGTGGGCGTAACCAGGCTGATGATGATGAATATCACTACAACACTTGCCAGAAGGGAACAGGGGAAAAAAGAAGGAAGGAGAAGCAAAATAATTATTTTCTTCAGAAGCATAAACTGTTGTTGGACCACTTGTTGCATCATGTAGTCTCATAGAGTGGAAATATGGGCAGGAAGAAACGAAGCCAACAGGACAGATGCTCAGGAGCTTCTCCATCCTGTCCACTTCGTTTCTTCCTGCCCATATTTATGTTCACTGACACTACATCATTTTTTATATATTTTTCACGATGGCATTCACCATAAGTGGATTTCCAGTGCCACAGCTGTGCACCAAGACGTTTACAACCCATAAGTACCTCGGCAACAAAAATGGGGGGGAGTCCATTAGCCATCATAACACTCGTGGTTCCGTGTGCTCTGGTCAATGATTTTATGACATTGGAACGTCTGTCTTACAGCACAGGCTATCAGCAATCTTAGAAAAACATGTTCCTTTCAAAAAAAAAAAAAAAAACTTCAGAGGAAGCTTTAGGTCAAGAGCCAGCTCCGATTTCCCTATTGAAATACATGTGGAATGCAGAAGTGTCCTCATTACAGCCACTGAACCAACTTCAGTGAAATTGGTTCCTATTAAAGAGAAAAATAAATTCTTCCAACTGTAGGACCCAAATCTTTTCTATTTATGGCCTCAAACTCTTGTACAAATATTGTCTAAAATTGGCAAGTAAAATATAATAAACGAAACTCAAAGTTGATAAATGGTTGTATCTTTATACCAGCTGTTCTTGTTTCTTTAGCTGCACAAAAGTTTGAAAAATTGCCTGTGGCTGATAGCACAATTTTAAACTGTGAGCTAAATTACTCAATGAACTCCAATGCAGTTCCTTCCCTTTGTCCTCATCATTCGCACTACTATGTCAAGTATGCATAAGCTTTTGCGTGCCTAGCTAGTTTAATATATGCTGCCTGGTATAGATGGAAACATAGGCGGAAAGCTTTCATTTTGTCGAGGGGGGGGGGGACAATAACCTTTCCGAACCCCACACACACGTGTGTATATATATATATATATATATATATATATATATATATATATATATATATACACACACTTGACTTGCACTTGAAGAAACTTCGTGTGACCTCGAAGAATTGTTCATTCACTGAAGTGACAGCCTTATATGAGAACTTACAAGGAGTCATTCCACGCAAACTGTCCCAACCGTGCCACTCGAGAAAAATCATTTCTCTCAAATAATTACGAGAAAATAACAGGTATATAAGCATTACTTAAACACTATTTCCCCAAAATATATTGAATGGCCACATGAGCGCCATTTGAATTTCACGAAATGGTGGAAAACCAGGTGCAAAAAAAGAAATTCGCCGATAATCGACCGTTTTGTGCATTACTACAAAATTTGAGGTTTTGCATTGTCTGAACGTTGTTCTTTCATTATAAAACAGATTCACAATATAACTTCATATGTTTTACCCCTTAGCACCAAGGTGAAAATGTGCAGATTCTAACATTTTTTTAAGAAAAAATAACAGTGACAGGAGTAGGAAACCTGGAATTACTTGTATAGAACTGTCACTAAAGCTTGCTATATTATCAAATGTTATTTTCGCCTATGTGATGTTCCCAGTGTTTGAATCCCACCGATGGCAACGGTTGTTGTGGTCGCACTGATGGTACGACCTGTTGGGAACTCGGCGCTGACGCCCGTTGTTGCACCTGGGTCGCAAGCCCCAAGGGTAGCGTTGGCCTGGCGGCCTGGGGTACAACTGGAAGCATCCGAAGGTCCCGGCAAAGCATGAGTCGACTGGTAACAACAAAACAACTTGTTTATTTTAACATCGCAAAGAGTTGGCGGTCAGGTTGACCGAAGTAGAGAGACGGGAGTGCACTTTACTCAACAGAAGAAATCGGAGCCCTCCTTTTGGCGTCCGGGGGCAGCTGTTTTTATACTCTCGCAGTTGAGGGCAAGAAGGAACCCCTCAATAGACGAGCACGTGATTGTACAATGGGATAAGGTGACGCATACTGTCGTAGCGCCGCCGGTCGGGCACAAAGACTGGGAGGAGAAGGTAACTCCTACTGTCGTATCGCCTCCGGTCGGGCACAATGGCTGGGAGGAGAAGGTAACTCCTACTGTTGTAGCGCCTCCGGTCGGGCACAATGGCTGGGAGGAGAAGGTGACTTCTACTGTCGTATCGCCTCCGGTCGGGCACAATGGCTGGGAGGAGAAGGTGACTTCTATTGTCGTATCGCCTCCGGTCGGGCACAATGGCACATACACTCACACACGCACATGAAGACACGTGGCATCGGAACATGCCTGGACGCGCTTGGCGGGGAACGTAGCGGCGACGCCGAACGGGCCAAAATGTCTGCCGCTTTGTTGCAGTCGCGCCGGCTAAACCGCGCGTCGTAGGCGAAACGTAACACCAGGCTCCAAAATAAAAGCCTGAATTTGGCAAAAATGCTATTTTGGCCTATGTTTAGACGTTAGTTGCATACTAAGGTGGTTCATAAAAAAATAAGCAGAAGAGCAAATATTATTCAGAAGAATAACAACTTTCGCTGCAGAAATTTTTTCAAAGTAATTTGCGATTTCATTGAGAAAGAAATTGTTGAATTTGAGTCCCAACATCGCATTACTTTGGTTCGTGCTTCCACTTTCACTTCCAAGACAGGCGATACTGAGACACATATCATTCACCTGCATTTCACATGCCGTTGATAAAAGACTCTGCCAAAGGAGGCACTAAAGTTTATAGGTATTTTTTTCAAGCTCAAAAAAAGAAAAGCATGCAACACATTTTGAAGCGAGGTGAACATACAGCAACATATTCATTCTCTATCATAAGCTATCCATATCTTGAGAAATAATTGATCGGCTACCTCCTTCTCTTCAAAAATATATTAAACCTTGTCCTGTGTATATATATTTAGATATATTGTGTATGTGCATGATGTTCACAGTGGAAATTTAAAACAATGTTGAAGACAGAAAATATGGATGAGGCAGCCGCCCCTGGTACTTCTAATGCGCTTCTTCTCCTATTGTCAGGATTTGCAATAAATGAAGCAAAGCATCAATTAACATCCGTGCACATCCATGCAAACTGTGATGCAGTAAGCTATTAGCCACAACAAAATTTTGAGTGAAAATGTCTGGGCGAGTCAAAAGAAACCTCAAATGATGTGGATGACAAAACTCTGGAAATGACACAATAGGTGTTGGTGGGGGCAGGGCTCGGGCCCCAGAGCCCCCCCCCCACCTTTCCCATAGTTGGCGCCTATGCACGGAAACACCGTATTCTGTCTCAACCGACATTGGCAACTCAGTGGCTATGTTGATATGCTGCCGAGCACGAGCTCATGGGTGATTCTGCATTTGCATTGCGCTCGAGGCGGAATGTGAAAAAATGCTCATGTACCATGCCATGGTTTGCACCCTGAAGAACCTCACGTGGCAGAAATTAACCTACAGCCCTCTGCTGCAGTGTACTTCATAACCCAGTGCGAAGTTTCGGAAGTTGAACCCTGTAATTTAATTTTCGTATATTCTTTTCCCATTTCAGCTGGGTCAGCCTGGTGAGTAAAAACTTCGAAATTGAACGAGCTTGCGTGGAGCTGGAGAAAGAGATAGCTGGCCTGGAGTCTGACTATGACCTAAAGAGGAAAGCACTTCAGAACCAGCAAGCGGTGGAACGGAGCGAGTCTGCAAACACAAGTGATGGCCAGAGCAAAGAGCAGCCAAAGGAGGAGGAGGAGGAGGAGAAGATGGATACAGCTGGACAACCCGAGTCCACTGAAGAGGCCCCACCTGATGTAACAGGGGTTGACTGATTCCGTTTGTTGACTGTATGTTATGATCTCTGTAATAAACAACACCATCGTTCACTTCTGTATGCCGTGTAATGTTGTCTTTGTTGGTATCTTTTTTTCCAGAGTGGGATGAATGTGTTGCGAAGATACTCTCTTTGAGAGTGACCCATGGCTCCTGAAATGCATGTGCTGGTCAGATGCTGGTCATACTTGCCCCCCGTATTCTCAAACTTTCCTCAACTCCACCACTCCACCTAGTTCACCATGGCACTGCCCCTCAACTGAAGAATGTGCTGCGCTTCTCAAGAATTGCAGCGAAGTGTCAGTGAAGCACAGTGACCACTGTCAAGGAGCTCCGCCGCCTTATGCTTTCTTGAGTTGAGGTGGAGGGCAGTTTTAGAATGTGAAGGTCCGAGTATCTTTGGAGCATACTCTGCCGAGTGGATGGTCAGCCCTTTACGGTGACAAAGATCCTGGGTACATGGGCTAATGACTTTTATTAAAAAGCAACGGAGGTGAGAAGACGCAGACACGCTGCATTTGCTACTATGTGAACTCCCTCTCCTTTTGCCTTCCTTTGTTTCAATCCCTTTTCCTTTCCTCGGTGGAAGGTATTCAATCGGACGTCCATCTGGTTAACCTTGCTTGTTTTCCCTGTGTCTCAATGTGTGCAGCATGGCCCAGTGTAAATTATTATACAATAGCTCGATGGTTGAGTTTCCAGCTCCCAACCACATCAGATTGGCAAAGCTCAGCAAGTTTGTAGGAATTTGTGGCACAGAAAAAGTAGGTGTACAAAACATGCACACAATGAGAAGGTTCTGTTCTCGTTATTCTTGTGTCCATGTTTTGTATGCCTACCTTTTCCACAGCATGAATTTCGATGGCAAGTTGCCACAGGAACACGAGTTTGGTCCCCAGTGGATTCAGTGGTCAAACCTATTTTTCTTTGCCATGTCGTGAGAGTCGTGCCGAGGATGAAAAGGTGGCCCGGCAATGATGGCATAACAGCAGGAACAGATGAACTCGGCAAACCCTAGCACCGTACTTTCAGCTGCTGTTGCAGATAGAAATAATGCAAAAGGAAGCAAGGGACAAATAGAGCATTTCACACTCTATTAGAGCACTTCGTGTGAGTGGCACTGTTATATACAAATGCTACATTTAATGTCTCCTACGTATGCATCATAAATAATCAGTATGTGCAGGCCTTTTTGAAGTTACAGAATTCATTTCAGGCTGATGCCTGCTTCACACTCCATGGTCAAATTTGCTGTCACTGGTGATGTTAGCACATGCACTGCACTCTTCAGAAAGTTTACCCTCTTTGGGGCTTATATTGTCCCACAACAATTATCATCTGCCTTGCTTGCATTTCCTTATTTGAAAACCTAGCGCTCGCTCTTTTCCTGTCGAGAATGCTGCGCCACGTTGATAATGCACAAGCCATTCGTGACTTGAAAGTACTGGGCTCGGAGCATTACAGAAAGGAAATGCGGACAAGACAGATGACAATTATTGTTGTGGGACAAGTTACAATCCAAAGGGTGCAAACTTTTTTAAGAGTGTGGCGACTCTGCATGACAACTGCAGGTTGCCCATACAGTACAAACCTTTTTGTAAGTGTTCAGCAGAGGCTTGCATTAGGACAGAGGAAAAATGCCTGTATGAAAACAAGACTCATTTAGCCTGATTTATTGGTCAGTACTTCTTCGTGGAGTTCGCAAACGGTGCTTGTATTCATTTTCAGTCCTAATGAGTGACTGTAAGGACTAGCAAATCGGGTGTCGGCATATGCACATCGCAGATAAAAACACGTCCTGGCACTGTCGGTACTTGTTTCTGTATGGCCACGCATAACGGTGAAAGACAACTTGTGTACAAAGGCTTCAGTGTTTTAAAAGATGGTCAGGTCTGAAGTCATGTGTGAAGCAATAAAAGCGTGCTCTTAAGTCAAACGTCACCTATTGCTACTGGTCCCGACAGCTTCGCAGAACAATGACAGCGCATTTGAATCGCCCTGCCCGACGAGCGCTTGGCAGGCGTAACAAAAGGCTAAGGAAACGTCCGGGACGCCAGCCTCATCGGACGTCCTGGCTTGCGCGTCTTCCACTCTCAGTCTCGAGATTTCACGCGTCAGTTTCAGCGCCGCTACGGCCGAGCACGGTTCGACGCCCACCGTGTCGAGCGGCGACCCACACAGACGACAACACGACGTCGAACCCGAAGCTGTTGGTGAGGCTCGCGCGCGGGGTCGAGACCCGATCTTGTCTCCCGTGCGCCACACCGTAGACACCGTCGCGGGAAAGTTTTCTTGCAGGCCGTTCACAAACTCTCCCGTAAGCCGGGCCACGCTAGCGCGAGCATCGCGACCCGTACTCTGCGTAGTCTGCACGCGAAAGCGGACGCTGCGATGCACGTTGAACAGCGCGATTTCCTTGCTGTTGAACTCGCGCATAGGGCGCAGCAGAAGCACCTGAGGGTCGCGATCGTCGAGAAAACCAGCCTCCTCCCTCAACTGCGCCCCCCGACCCAGGGCGATAGTTGAGAGCAGAGTGGCGGCCAGCAACGTGCCCGTTTCGGCGGTAAACACCTTGACGAATCCGTTGTCTCTGGCAAGCCTCAGAAGCAGACGACGCACGCACAACCTGTAGAACGACTCGCGGTCAGTCAACGATTTGAACGATCGGTACGCTGTCGTGAAGGCAGCCCGCGCCCCTTCGCTGTCTGTTACCTCCGTGCAACGGGTCGACGGGTATAGGTCCAAGCGTTCCGCTGAGAATAGAGAGTCAAGACGACATGTGTAGTAGGGAAAGCCGGACTCCCTCATTAAATCGGTTACCTCCTGCAATGAAACTTCGTCACTTTGTGTTGCCAACGCCGATGAATCGTCGATGTAGACGAGGCTCGGCTCGAAGAGAAGTCTCTTGTGCGCGTCTTCCGAAAAACCGTCTCGGAGAAGCTGTAGCATGGCGGCCGACGAAGGTCCGCCGGAAAAACCAACCAGTACCTTTTCGCCAGGCTTCAACAATTTGGATTTGCCGAGAGTAGAGCGAAACTTGTGAGTACAGTTCGCGATGAAGCACGCTTTGCAGTATGGATCCTTTTTGCGAAGTAATAGGAGAGCAGAGTCCCCGCAGGTCTTGCATGTGTTGCTGCTCACATGAGTCTCTGCAACCCCATTTGGTGCTGGCTCAGCCTCGCTGAGGTCTTCGCAATCGCAGGAATTGGAGCACATTTTGTTTGTTTACAACCAGCAAGTATGTGCTAAATAAACGCCTGTTAGAAACACTGCACTTTGTCCAACACGCTGGCTACGCATGCCATTGCACATTGCCATGCCGTGACAACTAGGCTTGGTTTGGCTAACGTAGGCTATCCGGCTATCCGTTAACAACTCTTCTCCTTCGCCTTATTAATTTAATAACAACATGAGCACGTTTTAGCTTGTTAGTTATTAATAGTGCTGTTGAAAATTTGTGCGCACACTTGCCGAAGATTTTGTGTTCTGACTACTTCTTATGGTTTATGAAGCCACTTATTAAGTGAAAACGAAGCCACAAGTAGCCTTAGCCGCACACTTCTCACGTTCGCAAACAAGCGCACGTGCATTGACTCAAGTAAAAAGTCGCGAGTACCTTCCTAAATGTTTGCGCAAATTTCGGAGCTATGCGCGTGGACGAGCAGGTGGAAAACAGACGGTTTCTTCTCTTGTACGCTTCGCAAACTGGTCAGGCCGAGGCGATAGCTCGTCGACTGAACGCCGCCGCCATCGAACGAGGATTTCTGCCCGATCTGCACTGCGTGAGTGCTTTTGGCCGTGAATTCGACCTGGTCAAAGAAAGCTGTTTCGTTGTCATCACATCAACTACGGACGAAGGCCTAGTGCCTGAAAACGCTCGTCGCTTCCTCCGATACTTACGCAAGGCGGCGGAATCGGACAGCTTCTTGAGCGGGTCCAAGTACGCCGTTCTCGGGTTGGGCGACACCAACTACAACAACTTTTGCAACGGCGCCAGGACTCTGGAAAATCAGTTCGACGCTTTGGGTGCTGCAAGATTCTACGAGACCGGTTACGCCGACGACGCGGTGGGGCTGGAAATCGTTGTCGAACCTTGGATCGAGGGACTGTGGACGGCATTGCGTAGTACCCTGTTTTCTGGCCCCACCACCACAACACAGACTCGGGAGGACCGTTTGGTGCAAAGAAGCATGGAAGAAAGAAGTCTTACGAACTGCAGCCTATCGGCTTCTGCAGAGCTCACGCTCCCGCTCATGAAAGATCCTCTGGTGTGCGTGCGATATGATGTATCTGGCACCGACGAGAATGTTTCGGACAGTCAAGTCTGGCAAGGAGGTCAGCCGCTGCCTTTCCAAGAATCGAAAATTTTGTATGTCGCTCTGACTTCGGCGAAACGTCTGACCTTTTCGGACGCGGTCAAAGAAGCTTGGGAACTGGAATTTCAGCTGCCTGGTGCGACCGGCGAACCGAAAATTTGTTTTAAGCCGGGCGACTCGTTCGGCTTTCTCTGCGTGAACCGGCCAGCCGAAGTGAGCTACGTCATTGATAGGCTAGGCGTTTCCAGTAGTCACATGGTTGCCGTGACGCATGCGCAGAAAGCACGTAACATGGAACACCTGCCTAAAGCGCCGCTCACCGTGGAAAAATTGCTAACTACCATCTGCGACATTAGAGGTATTCCGAAGAAGATATTCTTGAGGACACTTGCAGAGTTTGCTTCGGAAGCTAGTGAAAAAAGGCGCCTGCTGGAGCTTAGTAGTAGAGAAGGCAGCAAGGACTACTTACGTTTCATCCTCGAAGCAAGAAACACTTTCCTTGATGTGCTCAAGGCTTTTCCGAGCTGCAAACCTCCTCTGGCTGCCTTGTTGGAACACTTGCCCAGGCTCCTGCCACGCTACTATTCAGTCTGCAACTGGCCCCCACAGGAGAGCAGTGTTGCACGTCAGTTCAGGATACTCTACAAACGATGTCCAATACCCGGACGTGATGAAGAAGGTCTGTGCACTGGCTGGCTAACCGAACTTGCCAAGCAATGGCGTGCACAGCCCGACATTGTGTCCAGCATGAAATCTTTATCACTGAGTGAAAATTCTTGCAGCAGAGTGCCCGTTTATCTTAGAAAAAACACAACATTTTGCTTTCCCGAATCATTGGACATACCTGTCGTTATGATTGGACCGGGCTCGGGTGTTGCCCCGTTCCTTTCATACTTGCAGTGGCGGAGAGAAGCCATGGCTCAAAGTGATAGAGGTGATTTATCCGAGACATGGCTGTTTACGGGCTGCCGGCACCGCTGCTTAGATTTTCTGTATGAAAATGAGCTCTGTGGGCTGGTAAAGCAAGGTGCGCTGTCGAAATTGGTTGTTTCATTTTCAAGAGATGCTGACAGCGGGATCACTGCAACAGGATCTGAGATGAGACTCAAAGAGGCTGAGGGAAGTGAAGGACATGACTTAAAAGAGAAGGATGCGGGCTGCTCAAATTGGATTCGTGGTGGAAAGTACGTTCAAGACAGCATGAGGCTTTGGCGTGCAGATTTAGCACGGTTTATTTCCCTAGCCAACTCCCGTGTGTATGTGTGTGGTGATGCTGTCAGCATGGCAACTAGTGTGAGAGACACACTTGTGGACATTCTCGTTGATGAGGGCATTGTTGCAAGCAGGGAAGATGGTCTTGCATTTGTGAAGGAGCTTCAGAAGCAAGGTCGGTACTTGGAAGACATCTGGACTGCGTGATACTTCTGATGCTTAGATGATGTAGCTCAGTGTCATTTTTAATGATTTTATAGTGTAGGCCTATTTCACATGTTTTGTATCGAACCATGAAAACAAGATGCAGTTGTAGTATATTTTAATCTTCAGTAAACCACTACAACCACTACAAGCTACTACACAGCTGTGTAGTGTATGAAAGGAGTTAAATAAGCAGTGTGCCTTGTTTGATATTTTTTTAATGCAAAATAAGTGTTATGATGCCATACTATGTTTCATAATGCAGTAAAGCATTTTAATTCTGGTTAACTGTGCACACTGTGTCATACAACTTGTGTTCAATAAACATGGTGAATGAGTTGCTGGTACGCTGTGTAGTTGGTACTTCTGGTTGGCAGTCAGGTCAGTGAAGCCAAAGGTCTGTCAGTCATCATTTGCAAAGTCCAGCGGTTGTCCTGCGGTTGTCAGTAAGGTGTAGGGCAACAACGCTGGTATGGTCAAAATGGAGCAATGCACATAAAATTTGCGTAATATTCATCAGAATGCCAAGGGAATGTAACGACATGCTGTTCCAAGTGTATGGAAACTGTTTTAGTGAAAAAGTGCGTGTACACCGATTTTTGGACATGGCCGACATCCACTGCAATGTGAACACTGGACTCAACCGCATCCCACAGGCTGCCTTTGCCCAAAGTATGCGAGACATCTGCGCTCATTCTTAAACGTGCATTGGCGATGATTATTTTTAAGGACAATAAGCTGCATTCCTGCATACATGTACAACCTTTATTGCAAATATTGAAATCAATGATACACCATATTTATTAATCATAGGTTTTGTTTTAATTACAAAAAGCATTTATCAGAGTTACCTTGTTACTGAGTTTACTAGAATGTGTTTCCATTACACAAATTGGATTAAGCAGAAATAATTGTGCAAGACAAAGTCCTATTATACTTAACAACATCAGATAACATGCCAAATTATCTTATTTTGCATTTGAGTTCACAAGCAAGCCTCATCCATTGCATAGCACTGCATTTAAGTCACATGGCTCGAAGCTTTTTTTGTGTCGCAGCAAATGGACGCAGTAAAACGACATAGAACTAAGCATTAGAATTCAGATTTCGAAGCGAGAATTTATTTCTTATATAACTGAACTATCGGGCTCCTTTTAAATTGCACAATTATTCATGGCTGCCTACTGCCATCCGCAGTGCATTGTATCCATAACGGGATGTGCAACAACTCGCTACAGCAAACGGTGGCCAAACTGAGTAGCAGGTTAATGGTACACTCGACTGGTTCCTATGATGCTTTAACTTGGTTTGCAGCAATGTGAAACCCTCTTGAAGCTGGCACGGGAGAAAGCCTGCCTAAGCCAAACTTTCAGCTGCTTTCAGAGCAATCAGGAGGGCCACATGACCAGAAGTCTGTCGGGTCTTGGATGCACTGTCAGCTTGACAATAAGAGCACCTCGGAGTGCCCCAAGCTGCAGCGTGGCCCACTGAGAGAACTAGGTAAATGCATTCTGAGCACTCAATTTCGTCCATGCGAATGTAAGCATGCCGCCAGAGCGCTCAAAAGTGACAAGTCGAATGTACCATAAATGTACAGTCGAGCTATAGGAGGAACATAGAGGACATCAGGCAAGCACACAAGGACACGATCAAACGTTCCTTGTGTTCTGTTCGTGCCAGATTATTGGTAGGCTGCACAGAGTTTAACCACGATCCTTCAATACTTTGCATCTGATCATTAAACTCCCACGGAATACTATAGGAGTTTTTCATAAAGCGGCCACACGGGCATCACGCTGGCGCTAGTTGAAGCGTATAGGAGCAGATGCTGGACAGATGTTACAGGCATTATTTGCCGAATTTTTTGCAAGGTCGACTGCCATTATCGGCATGTGAACATTACCGGCACAACATGAAAATTGCCACCCCATTGCTGTACAGGGTTCAAAAATTGAAATGCAAACAATTTCAAGACTACGGCAATGCACTGTTTCATTTCCAGGGTTATCTGAATTTGTAATGGTGAACTAATTCATACCTAAAAAGGTATACTTGGGACTACTTCATTTTTAGACAGTGGCTACGGAACGATTGCATGTCATATTTTATTATGTAATTACGCATAAAGGCATGCATTCCTCTTTGTAGCTGCTCATGTTTCGATTATTGCACTGTACGTACATTTCTCTTTGTATGGTTACAGCATGCTTCATGACAACGACAATACCTAACATTTTTTGTGTCCCTGTATGTCTAGCCAGTTCCAAGGGCACCACTGAAACAAAATCATTGTTTTAGTCCCCTACCAACGTGGACCTAGGAGGCAAATGGAAGCTACCCGTTCAGCGGTAAGAGACTTGGGGCTTCACAGTTGACTGAAAACATGTTCAAATGTGTAAAAAACATTTTGATGTTGAGCCATTATTCGTGAAGATGTGTCGTGAATTTTATGTTGCAACAATGTGAGCGATCTAAGCAAGCAGGTGGCCATTTGGAGGGTTTTAAAGGCCTTCTTGGTTGCTTGCTTGTCTGAGCTGAAAGAATAAACTTGTCAAGTTACATGGTATTAGTCATCAAGTAATAGCTAATAACTTAGCCTAACCTACTAAATCTAAGCTAATGGATTAACTAATTTACAAATTAACTAACAACCTAACGAAACTAAACATTAACCTAGCAAACCACATAACTATAAACTAATTACATAAACTAACAATTTACTAAACTATATAACTAACCTATCTAACCAAATATAACTGACTAGCAAAGTATAAATAATTAACGAAATTATGTAACTGATCACTAACCTAACTTACTAATAAACTAGCCTACCTAACTAAACTAGCTAACCAAATATAACTAGAGAATTTAGTAAATAGACTGAAACTTTTTTGTGTGAGAAATGCTGCTTGGGAGGGTGGAGGGGGTGGCACGTCCATCACACAACTCTACCGTGCATAATTTAAGCTCGCCAAATTATATTGCCTAAATTTCTTGTTGCATGTTCATTCGGCAAACATGCTGAAATAAAAAGTTTGCCATCTCGTGCAGCAGACTGATCCCCTTTTACTTACGCCGGTGCCTCCGGTGCCACCTTCTGTCCCTATACGAAACTTTTGGCGAACTTTCCGGACCAGTAGAAATGTATTGAAGGACCCTGGTTTGACTGACACTTATGCATTCTAGCAACCAGACTTGCATATGGATGTGTAATTTGAGAATTCCACTCACAAGTGTAACTTGCACATTTTACAGTGGATGCTTTACATACAAAATAATGTATATATACCTTTATACTAGACTGAGCTGTCATACATCACAAACATTTTGTCCAGATTAAAATCACAGGCAAGGCATGCTGGTGGACAGCTGTCATAGGTGCCTTGATATAATCAGCAGGTCAGGAAACATAAGCATGTGCATGATAGTAGCGGAATCTCAGTTTGGGCTTCCAAGTTATTTACAAAACCTGAGGAAAAACAAAATATTAAAAACATGTAATGCCAAAGTTATAAATGTGTAACTTTGCATGAAAACCAGATGCAGACGACTCCCGTTAATTTGACTCTTTTCTTAAATGTGGTAGAATTATCCGAAAGGTCAAATAAAGTAACGGTGGTAAAGTGAAGGAATTCAATATTTTTTCTCTATTTTATTTCTTGAAGTAGTCTGTCATCTATTTCAAATCAGAATACCAATAACTACACATGTCATTGTTGGCCAGTGGCCCACCGGCCCCAGCTCCGTCACGGGGCTGACAAGATCCCCAAAAAAGGCATCGCCCAGGGCATACGGCAAGTCAGTTGTTTAGTGAAGCAGTAGGCAAAGTGTGGTGAACTTATTGTGTTTTCAAGCTGTTAGCAACTCCTGGGCACATGAGGGGGTGCGGGTGGGGTTCAGCTAACCAAAGCGGCATGCTCTCGCGTTCAAACTAAACCAGTTTTTCTTCCATATCCATCAATGCATGGCTGGGACTTGTCAGTGCATTCTAACCAAACGAAAAGTCTAATTAACCAAGATCGAATTAGCGGGAGTCAACTGTATTGGTATTCTGTAGACTGTACCTGATAGGGAATTTAAAGCAGGAAAAATATGCATGCTGATTTATTGCTTCGTGAAATCATCGCCTGAGTTACAGTAGTTTTCCTGTAGTCCTGTTCACGAAAGTCCCGAGCCAGGGCTGATTTACAAAGGAGTGATGCTCCCTGGGGCCTGCTCACTGCTGTACTTGCCTAGCTTGCCCACATTGAACGATTAACAGCATGAGACAGACATTAGGCTAAGCTAGTCACCCAATGTTTTGTTCTTTTGAAGATGTTGGTCACATGGCCAAAAAAATGATGGTGACCGGACAGCTATTTCTGTACACGTCCAGCTGTACATTCCAACACAAATAAGCAAAGCTCAGTCATCTGTTATCCGGAACAGCCGGTCGCCCTTTATACTTTCTTTTAATCTAGTATGCCTGTGCTAGAACTGACACCGCATCGGTGCAGCACATTAATTTGTGCGAGTATGTAGGTTCTTGTTCATGACGCGCCAAAATAGCATGCAGAAAAGGAGTAGATGCGTACAGGACAAAGACAATTTTCTTCTGTGTTTTCTTTTCTTCTTCTCTTCGACTGTAAGGTCATCTACAATAGGAACAAGTCATAAATTTCATCCAACCTCTTGTTCTTTTTCCTCCTTTGAAATCTGAAGCTAGATGTACAATGTACAGAACATATGATGTCAGAAAATTCTGTATGTTGCTGACTATAGATTGGTAGAAAAAGGAACATGTATTGCCACAGCACACCTGGTGGAGGTATATATATGTATGTCGAGCTTTAGGACTAGAGCTTATAAAACTCCAGGGAAGTTGGTAAACTGTACATTTATGTATATATGTTCATGATTTAGGAACTTGCTAAGCAGAAATGTCTGAATAGTGTCTCTGGCTATATGCTGGCTATGAGCAGTGGCTAGTGGCCATTTTGGTACCACTTTCTTGAGCTGCGAAAAGAAACCTGTGTCGGGAGGCAACGAACAGGTCCGAAGGCGACCTTCAGCCACACATTAGTCTGGCAGTCGACAAAAATGAGCAAATATAAGTTCTGTACATGTTCGGCTGTGCATGCGAGACAGACAGCTGCGATTGGCATGATTTCGCCAGGGTCAAAACATGAATTCACCAGTATATTTTCTTTTCCATTTCCCTTAAACTTCCAAGTCGCTTGCACAGCTGAGCGGCTGAGGTTTCACGATCCTAGTCGACTTGGTAGCAGACGACACATCATACCCCTCAGAAACTGAAACCAATCTCAAAGGCCATACTTTTACATACTCCTTGTACAGAAAACGATTGCAGGCGTGGGAAAAAGACATGAGCGCTGTGTATTAAACACCACCTATTCCGAATATATTAATTGCACGGTCAACATAAATTGAAATGCAAATAACGTTTCTCCACGTTTACTTGTGATTCAGGCTTGGATGTGGGAAGTCGGGCATTCAGTGTTGTCGCGCTGCACTTTCATCTGTTAGGTTGTTTTTCATTTGTTTCTTGCCGTTCGCGTTTCAATTCATCCCGACGCTACATTTGCTTAGAATAACGTACAGCAAACAACGCAAACGTTGCACTGCGTATCCTGGTGTCCTGTCTGTCAGTGTGCGCTCGAAGAGGTTCGTAGGCATCAAGGCGACTTGGTGGACGGTGGCACCGGTACTGTTCCGTAGTCTTTGACCGCGAAAAACGGTTCTTTGTCCTTTTCACCGGAGCCCTTGAGCTTTAGCTTCTCGAGGATGTCGACCGAGGGTTCCCATTTGAGGTTCGAGCACACGACAGCGGCCACGATGAAACCGGCGCCGACGAGGGCCCATGGCGTGGGCGCCTTGAGCTGCACGGCGGCCTGCAGGGCGAAAGAGAAGACGACGCTGGACGTGGTGGCGATGGCGACGCGTCCGGCCTCGGCCAACGTGCACGCGATGGTCGGAAGCAGCGCCGTCAGCAGCGCGGTCAGGCCCGCGCCCGCCGTGTAGGCCACGTCCAGGGGCTCGGTGTCCAGGTGCCGGAGCTGTCCCAGCGCCCCTGCCGGGGGAACGCAGAGCACCACGGTGGCCACGGAGGTCCACAAGGAAACCGTGATGGGCGACACCTGCGAGCGATAGATAGCGCCACGCGTGCGTAATTGTTTGTGTCTTTTCTGCTGACGGCCGGCTTTCACACATTTATTGTACCCATGCAGCCTACGTTATAGCGCTTAATCCTGTGCACGTTCACTATCATGCGGTGAGAGACGGGTGGAAGGAAGGAATTAAAGAATGGTGAGAGTAGGGTGGTAATACCGAAAGAAAGATGTAGGAAGGCGCAAGCGGGTGGGACACGCACTGTAGAGGCAAAAGCGTGGATTAGCGCGTGTATCTACATCAAGCCATGAGAGACGCCCTAACGGAAGCCTTCGGATTCTGAGAGAAGCTTTGACGCGCATTCATAGATAGGTAAGTGATCGTTTCTTTTACCTTCCTCTGCCGTCAAAATGCGGCAAGGAAATGAATCAGCGACCTATATAACTTGTACTCGGAAGCAGAACGCCAGGAAAACTGAGCCAGATGCTCGTTCCAGAGAAGGAAGGAGGGCTCGCCTACTGTCGATCCTGCCGCGAAGCAATTCCATTCAGGCTTCCTCACGAGGTGGGTGATAGGCGGATAACAAAGGGCGCGGTTCGGCCGGCCCTCCTTTCTATTCCTAGTTACCTGACGACGCGATGCATGCATACTGCGCGGACTTCATGAGATGGAATGTGCTGTTGTTTAGACATTACAGTGCTGCCTCTAAGCGGAAGCATGTTGCACACACACTTGCCTGGCAGGATAGCCGTCGCAGTATGACGAACGCCATGGCCTGGAAGATCGCGCAGGCGAGCGTGATGACGATGCCCGATATGGAGGTGCCCACGTCGGGCGTCAGGAGCAAGGTAGGCAGGAAGGCCACCAGGATGCCGCCCAGCACCAGCAGGCCAGCCGTCATCTCGCGGGGCCCGCAGCGTTCCTCCAGTATGGCGCAGCCTGGGTGTGAGTCACGCCGCGATTATCGCTTGACACGCCATCTTGTGGATGAATCTGGAACTATGTGGTGTCAGAGTCGGACGCTTTACTATGGCCTCAGGGGGCTCGCATATAAGAGGTGAGAGAAATACCTGCCAAACATGGGTGGCCTCAACTGGTCATTGTAGACATTACAATGTAATGAGGCGCGAAATAACGTGAAGGAAGGCCACGGACAAGAAAGAGCGTCACTCGCAACTGTACGTTTACTCATAGGAAATATATTAATTAGGAAGGTCCGAGCGTGCGCAAATGCATTTGTGCAATCCAATTAGACCACGATGATGGAACGGCGAAAATGCGTGCTCATTGGAGAGCTTTAGTTTAGGGGACGCAAGCGGGTTGCGTGTCCTAAACTAAAACTCTCTATTGCTGTTGTTATGATTGGGGGCTCAATCCCACCGTTCGTATCCAGTTGTCAAGATTGGAGTCGGGCATGAATTAGAAGGTATCTGGCCCATGCCGTCGTCCAACTTATCCACACTGAGGACGTTGTTAAAGGGAAGGACTGCTTCTCATCGAGAACGAGGAATATGGGTTTATTTACAGTATTTACATGCAGTTCATCAGTCTAGCATGACTGCGAGAGAAAGTACGTCAGTCTAACATGACTGTTTGAGAGAGAGAGTGCGCTGAGCAGCCGCACAACAGTGGTTTATAAACACTCGGTCCTCCCCCGATACGCAGGTGACGGAAACGGCCGTCCAGGCACCGTAGGGGCATTTTATTCCCCGAACTGACCCCCGCAGCGTGCCCGCCGTCTGCCCATTGTCTTGTGTCTTGGTCGGCGCGTGGGAAGGGGTCTCAGTAGACGTTCCCGCGGGCTCAGTAACAATAGTTGATCCTCCGAGCCCGTTTAGTTACAATGGCGACGAGGCTAGAGCATAACTGTGGCGGGTTCAGCACAAAGCCTGCTTCGTCAAACTCTGCTCCAGCGACGGAGAGTCGAGGACGCACGTATTGTTGTTCGCACACAGTCGACTTAGTCATGCCGTGGCTAGAGGTTTGCGGCGACGCTCCAGGAAAGTTGCCGCCACGGTCGCAACTGGCCGGCAAACCTTGCACTTCAGCTGGCCGTTCTTAACACTGTGCAGAGACACAGACGTATATGTGTCGCTTGTACAAATGTCGTGTGTGTGTTTTTTTTTTAAGTATAATATACATATTCCTCCGCTAACTCACCTGCCGGGGCATCTGGCAGTATGCGGACGTTAAGAGAGACTTGGGCTCACACATGCAGGAACCACAGTGCATAGGCAAATGTGTAGCAATCTTATTCTTGACAGAAAGCTGGCACCCCTCTCTTGCCTTTGTCATCATAACGCAGTGAATAAGTTTACCGCGAGGGACGCTCTTTCCCGCTGATATGACGTGCACATGGTTTATTGGCTGAAAGGCCAGGTCTGGCCAAAGAGCGGCAGCCATGCGAAGCTCGCATGTGCAAAATTACCGAAGATTGCCGCGAAGACGGGCATGGTGTTGATGAGGAGCGAGAACTCAGCCAGGGGTAGCGTGGAGCTTCCCAGCGTGAAGGTGAGCGCTCTAAGCGCGAGCACCACGGAGACGGCGGCGAGGCCTATGCGGTTTCCCTTGTCGGCCAGCAGCTGCGGTCGGAACAGGGCGATCACGGGAAGCAGGTAGAGCACCGAGCAGACGCATCGCAGCCCGGACACCGCCAGCGGAGGTATCACCTGCGGTCACGTGACGGACGCATACAACGGTATTATACCAACGGTTGCGAATAGGTGTTCCGCGTGCGAATTTCCAATCCCAGACTGCATGACACGCATCTGCGAGCGCAGGTACATGTGCTCGCAGTTTTAAGTTGTGGACCCAGCGACCATGGCGCCGGAAAGCAGATCAACGGCGATGAGCGGAGGAATGCACCAGCATGCGGAACATTCATTCATATATTCATTCGATCGATCGTTTACTTTCTTGATGTAAAATCTTTAGCAAAGAGTTAAGTCTAGTCCCAACCACGTTAAAATGCGGTGGTGGATTTTTTGCTCAATGACTCTAATCAAAAGAAAAATAGCGGGAAAACCGGCAAGAAGGTAGAGTGTAGTCTTTGAATGTCTGGCTCTAAGGTACCTTATTTTCGCTTATGTTTGCGATCAAGCAGCAGCAGCAGCATCAACAACAACAAAACTATTCTCCAAAATATCTATATATACGCAGAATAAACCTATTTTGTAAATAAAACCTGCCTTCTCTCCTTACGACGCTTCTCGTCATTCCTTAACTGCCAGCCTGTCTTGCGTTTTCGCAACGTATCATCGTCCTCGTCGTGCCTTTCTCCAAGCTTTCTTTTTTGTTGTTGTTCGCGCGGCTTAATCTGCGCGGTCGGGCCTCCAGCCAGCGAACGTCCGTTAACGCGTTTCTCGCGCTCCGCGGGAAGCTCACCTCGACGAGTCCGATGAGCAGCCCCCCGACGCTGATGGCGAGTCCCGTGCCCAGGGCAGCCGTGATGCCGGCCGCCTCGCGCCAGGCTGCCTGGGCGAGCATGTGGACGCTGCTGTGACGGCGCAAGTACGGCAGCCCGTCGGAGCCCTTGCCCGGTCCGCCATTGGGATCTTTGATCGGTTCGCCATTGGTACCTGCGCGAAGGAAAGGAACAACGGTCAAACCATGTTCATAACGAACTGCACTCCGTTTCAAATTTAGCAAGTCTGCTCTTGCTGCTCGCATTAGAGAAAAGAGAGAGATAGATAAGAAAGAAGTGCGTCAGATATGAAAAAAGGAAAAAAAGAAAAAGAAAACCGAATTCGATGAAACATTAAGTCTCGCACTTTTATGGCGACAAACTATGAGGTAATTGTCAGATGAAGTGCGTTGCAGATATGGACCCACCTTACAGTAGGGGGTTGCAGAGCGGCACCATTAAATCCTCCGAACCCTTACCCCACTAACGAGCTTTGGGAGAGAGCCTTGGCCAGCTCCGACCTCGAGGATCAGCAACGGCTGATTGCGAGGGCCCAGGACGCGGCCCGAGCTCAAGGCATTCTGGAATGAGGACGCCTCTCCAAAGCTGCCTTCACCCAACAAAAATGTTTATTCTCTCTCTCTCTCTCTCTGACGGAGCGAGACGTCACTGTATACGAACAGCGGCCACAGTGTAAATTACTAGCGCTCGTGACCAAAACGTGTAGTGTGTCGCGCACTGGAAGCACGAAGGGGCAAAAAAATAATCCGTCATTTAACGTGAATGCTGGCGTCCACGAGTCGTAGCTGTAACATACGCAGTATATATTCAGTAACATACGCAGATAAATTACAGAACGACATTGCATTGTGAAACGCGGAGTGAGACTTCCGCGGCCACACTATTCGTGCAGCTTCTGCAGCTATGTGGCCGCTATGTGTAAACAGAGTATATGAAGTTCGTGCAATAAACAAAAAAAAGTTCAGTATATGAAGTAATTCGGTATATATATATATATATATATATTATACATAAGTTAATAAACTTATATGTATATATATAAGCTTATTAACTTTTTCCGATGAGTTCGTTATGCGCGATGGAAGAAAGTTGAAAGCGACAACGCTGCTGATGATGAAAACATGTCTATCTACATGTAAAGGCAAATCTCGATGGGGCTTTCCGGGGCTCATTTTCGGCGATGGCCCGGGCCCGCCGGATCAGTGCCGGGCGGACGTACTATAGGTGCCGTCGCGAAGGGCGCCTACCCACAGGTCTGTGGTCAATTTCGTAAGCACCGAAGTTGCTGGCGCGATCCGGAAAAGGCGAGGGGATAGCTGCGTTGATGGGGCACGTGAAACCCCTTGTGGCGTCATAAGCACCACAAATGGAGCGGAGCGCGCGGAAACCGATTCTTCGATTTCCTACGCACGTTTTCAAGCGGCCGGGCGCATTCGCCGGTTCAAATCTGGCGCCACATTGATGGCATGCGGCGACATGCAGCCCGCAACGCAGGCGCACAATTTGAAGCGTACATAAAGAGCAAGTAAAAAGAAGAAAACTAAATGTATCCTATTGAAAAAAGGTAGCTGTGAGCTGTCTAGTAAAGTTGTTTTAAAGTGAAAATAGGTAAGCATGGTGGTGGTGGTGAAAAACGTTTATTTTGCTCTATTTACATATGGATTTAGCGGTTCTTCAGATGGCTTCTTCCATCTTGATTTGCAGGGTTGGCGCCCCTAGTCCAGGGCCCCACTGAGGGTAGCTGCCGTGCGCGCACGCCTTACTAGCCGTAGCTGGACTTTCAAGATGTCGCTGAAAAGCATCCTCTCCCACTGTTCCGCACTCGGGTTTTCTATTATAGTTATCTCTTTTGCTTTTTGGCAGGCCCACGTGATATGATATAGCGTGGGCTTGTCCCCGCACCAGGGGCATGTATTCTCATATTGGGTAGGGTAAATTTTGTTTAGTGTGTATAAGTTCGGGTATGTCCCCGTTTGTAGTTGCCGCCAGACTACGGCTTCTTCTCTGTTGAGTTGTTTGTCTGGTGCCGGATATCTCATTGTGGCGCCCCTGAAGTAGTTTAGCGTGTCAGCATATGTTTGGCCTACCGGTTCTGGGTCCATATGGGGACAGTGTTCTTGGACGCCCGGTTTGTTGCGTAGTCTCGAGCTATCCTATCTGCCTCCAGATTTCCCTCGACACTCGGTGTTCCGGTAGCCAAACTATCGCATGTTTGCTTTGCTTGTCTGTGGGTCGGCCGTTAGAGTGGAGAATGTTCAGCGCTTTGCGGCTGATCCTGCCATTCATGTAATTCCGGCATGCTTTTGCGAGTCTGTTAGAATCGTTAGGGATTTGCCTAGTCGATAGCCCTCCACTGCCGCTAGAGCTACGGCCGCTTCCTCGGCTTCAACTACCGCGCGGTTCCGTATTGACGCGCTGGTGATTTCCCTGAGGACCGTCGCCACTTTGTGCTTATTGCCTTCTTACCCTTTGCCGGTGCATGTTGTGGCGTCAACATACACGAGAAATGGTTAGGCAGCTTTTTTCAAGCGCAACGCAGGTGGCGCCACATGCAGCAGTGCCGTCCTCTTCGCGCTCTTGATTGGCGATTTTAAATCTTTCGGCAGCGGTGGCTGCGGTTCGTTCGTGCTGTTCGCTTGCCGAAAGTGGCCCTGAACCACCCCTCGGGCTTGGTGAAATAACATAGTCCGCGGGTAGCATACGCTGTTATGAACATCTCAGCCAAGTTCTGCTGTCGTACGCGATCCGTGGAGCTCGCAAGCGGAGCGCGAAGTCACCTTTTTCTCAGACGCTCTCGTTTCAAAAACCCCATGCTCCTCGCTCTTTTCTGTGTGCTTTATTTCGTCGTAAAGCACAATCCAATACGCGGCTGCTGTAGGTCGCTGCGCTCAGCTACACGGCGGGCGCCGCGAGGTGCCGCCACGAGTCCAGTGGCTAAGCGCACTGCGGCTCTCTGAGGACAGCCGCGTTTGGCTTACGTTTAGCGCGGCACAGGCACCAAATCGGAAATTTGAACTGCGCGCCACGGTGACGTCTCCGCCGTAGCCTTCGCGGTGCAAGGCATTGGAGCAGGAAGGGGAACACAGCTAAGGCCGTGTTTGATTGCCGATAACTCCGCTTCTGCTAAACGCATTGAAGTACTTCTCGCGGCAAAGTGGTTCTGAAATAGCCCACCTTCACTTCAAATGTATTTCTCCACTTCGATAAAAAGTTGTTCAGGGCCCCTTTAAAGTTGGAGCGTTCCTACTTCGCTGGAAATCATGTTGCACGATTTGAACGGCACGAACGTCAGTTAACGTTTCGGATTGTCGCGTTCATGGAGTTATTGACGGAGTCTGTTTTAGAGTGCAAGTGTTTCCTTTTTTTTTTAAGGCTTTTTAGCATTTTCTCCCCTCTTGCCTCTTTGCAACTTAAATATGGTACTGGCTTTCGGGCTACGGCGGATGCTGTGCATTTCCGTTACTGACTCGATATGCGGTCGCGATATTATATCCCGCTTAGATTTAAAATTGCCTTGCCGCTCGGAAAAAAAAAAATGTAAGGCCGACGGGAAGTGGAGACTCGTTACGAAAAATATTAAAAAGAAACGAATGAGCGAAGCGTAAAATCATGCATTGAGTGCACAGTCTGGAATTGACACGTGTAGGGCGTTATCGCTCACCAAAAGCAAATAGAATGCTCTTACATTTAGCTTGTTCGCTACCACCTGATAACTTCTTTTTTTTTCTTTCTGTCAGTCTTTCACTACCTGTTCTTAGTTTCGTTTGTTCTCGTTATTACTCTTCCACTTTCTTTCTCACTTAAAGTTGGCATTTTCCACAGACTCTTTGCAGCCGATGGCAGGTGGCGAACCTCCGGCGTCATCATCCGGCGGGATGATTCGTTGTGGGTCGCATTAACCCTTTAACGCTATTGCAACGGGTTCGGAACACATAAACGAATTAAGCGCGGAAACATATTTGACGCTGTAGGCATAGAAGCACACACATTTGTGCACCGGGTCATTTGTTTACAAGGTCGAGTGTCAATGAATGTGCACGCAAGGCCCGCTGGCCCGTATACAACTTACTACAGAGAATCAAGGAAACTGCGAAAGAGAAAAGTGCTTTATGCTGAAGTTACGTTTCATAGGCTCCGAGATTCAGTGATAAACCGAGGATGAGGTGGCACGGACACCGCTGTCAAACTATGTAGGGTGTCTCAGCCGCCATATGGATCGTCCTGCGCCAGCAAGGGCAAGTGCATCTTGTATAAAATGCACATGTCGTTCGGAGTTCACTTGACAAACCGTCAGTGATTTTCTAGCCATGGACGTAAATTGGTTAACTGAGATCACTTTTCTAACTTCCTAACTGTTGTCCTAATTGTCGAGATATCAATGAAAACCTCGCAGAAAATCGCAAGTTATACGTCGAAAGCAGGAGTTTCCAATAATGTACATATCGCGCATTTATTTTTTTGCTTTCGACGAATAGAGAACAGTTAGCGAGATAAAAAAAAAAAATGCCACGTCACTACGAAACCGTGCGCACTGAGGTTTCTGCAGAAGAATTAGCACGCATAGGATTCGTGTTGGATTCGTGTTGGATATGATTTTTGCATAGGATTCGTTCGTGTTGTCCACTTCTCCACTCTTGTGTCCTGTCTGCACGCTTCACATCTTTTTTGCATAATAGGATATCAGTGCCATGAAACAGTTCTCAGCGGGAAAACAAGATTTTCATCTTCAGGCTCGCCCCAGTAGGTAGCGTACGTGTTTCCCTGACGTTTAAGCGCAATAGTCAGATCTTTTGGCACGTCGTGTAAAAAAAAAAAAAAACACTCTTAGACAAAGGTACACACTTCGGGGTGTATATCTGCCACACAACGATAATCGGCATCTGCGTTGCTTGCGTTTCCTTTCTTGAAAATGCCGCACCCGCTACTTTCCTGTCGCGAATGCTATGTCATGCTGATAACGCGCATGCCGTTCGCTACTGGGAAGTACCGGGCTCACAGCATTAAAGGGTGTAATTTTGTTTTAGAGTGCAACCGTGCTGCTATCGTCGCTTATCGGCCGAGTAGCAGATGAACAGCTTGCTTTCCCACTGAACACGCGTTGTGTATCTGGCCGGAAACATCCCCGTTTCAACACCTCTTGCGATTCTCTACAGCTCCCTAAGTGTCACCTTGACAACGAACAGAACTATAAAAAGTTAGGTAATTATTTTTAAATAAACAATCGGATGTCAGGAAATCTTAAAATTCCGACGTTTCTTAACAAGGCTCTGAGCAGCAAGCATTTGGTCTTATTGACGTAAATGTTCCGAGTTTTTGTAAAGCTTGGTGCATGATATAGCTTGGACACCCTGTATATATGTGCGCTAGCCAGTTGCGTTCAGTACTTGTCGTGACGTCATGGGGGAAGCGACCTTTTCGTTTCGCGGCGACATGAAGGGCACGTGGCAAGTGCACGTATACGTCTTTGTGGGAGCAGCCTGCATGAAACTTTGAGATTGTTTTCGAGTTATAGCTCGCGAAAAAAAAAAATTGTCCCGAGTCCACGCTATAGAATTTATTGCCCTGCCGACCGCCAATGTCTGTCGATGACTGCGCCGAATTAAGCACTTCGTAAGCGACATAAATGTGCACGCGACACGGGCACAGCTGTAGACCTGAGACGACGCGTTTCACGTCTCTTACGTGCATTTGACATCTAAGTGGTCTGAGCCTCTTTCAGTGGGCATTATAATGATTGTCGTGCGTTTATATGTGGTTATATTTGTGTTCACCGCTTGGCCGCACTCCAAGTTGGCCTTTATACGAAATTCCCGGGTATTTGCTTTTCGCAACTCAAACTCTTTATTTTCAATGTCGCGTGGTTTAAGATTTTTCTTTTCGTATAATGTACTGAGGGCTTGGCTTTCTTTTTCGAATTATGTTCCTTAAATTGGCAAACGAATATATCGTTCGACGCTCTGTGTGTTTCCAATTTTGCTTTGAAATGGTTCCGAACTCGTTTCGATGCCCATTTGAGGAAAGTAAAACAACATGAACCAATGAGAGAAAAAAGAAAACAAAAATAAAGGAAAGTATTTGCGCAGTAGTTGCGACCTTGTTAGTTTAATGGTTAACGATAGCACTGCAGTTCTCTGCGAGTCGCAGCGAAAAGGCTCAGTGCGCTGCTGCACAAAAGTACATTCTGTACGAGTATGCAGCTGTGGCACGTTTTTTTTCTTTCTTATTTTTACTTTAATCTGGGTCGCAAGTGCGACGTATTCCCCCCGTAAAGCTCTGCCAGGTCTATATCTGCCGTATTCGTCGCATGCATACACGTTTCTCTGTTTTCAACCTTTTTTTTTTATGCCCGTGTCGTTTTCGTTTAATTTCGCACGTATCTTTTTCTCGTTCGCATTTTTTTTTTCATCGCGGAAACTCGGTGTTTTTCTACTGCACACGTTACTGCAGGCGTGCATACGATGCTCGCCACCTTTCACAGCTGAATGGTATCTGTTGCCCTACAACGGTGCACGGCTCGGACAGCGAGAGGGCGTGCTATGTATCTGCGCACCAACTGCGCCTGGCCGGCGACAAATTGCCAGCTGCGAAGGAAACACACGGGCTTAATTCTGCGCTGTCTAATTACTGAGGTGAATTGCGGTGCCTGTGTTCACAGAGATATTCGTGCCCAGAAGAGGGCAACCAGGAAAACACACTGTCTCCTTTCAGAACGCTCGTATGACGAGACGCAAATGTACTGTCTGAAAACCTCACTAATAGCATTACATCGGAGGCCATTCTATTTAAGTGAATCACCGGGACTGCATCCAACTTAAAGCCATGCAATTTTTTTTTAAAGGTGGCATAGTTCAGTGCTGTTATAACGTGCGTGCAAATACACCGTAGGATATTTTCTGAGGAAGCCTTGTTCGTATGAGCGTCTTATTTCTACTGTCATTTCGTGCTTTACATGTTACAGGGCAACTCCGGCGATTTTTCGACGTCCGCTGATGTTAATAAAATTTTGAATATACGTTTTCTGGTGCACTCTGATTATCTGTGCCAAGCAATATGGCTGCAAGTCATTTAGTTTTCCCGAAAGTGAATTTTAAAGATTGATTGCGTTCCCGACTCATGACTTCTTACTGGCCACCCTGCGTTTGATACGTCAGAGACTACACCGCCACTACCGCTGAAATCCTCGCCTAAATAGCCGCTATCTAGTTTGGAAACTCTGTAAAAGCTCCCTGTGTCGTCAGGAGACGTCATCAGCTTTGCTTCTCTGGCGTTAGCGTCACGTGTACTGCGTGCTTAGCACGCTTTCTGCGTGTTTACATTATGGTGGTGCAGTACCTGACGTCACACTAAGCAGCTACCCGTTTCGGTTTCGCTACTTCGTCTATTGGTTATTTAAAAATATTGACGAATTTCTGAGCAAATTGAACCGACCTACCGGTCACAGGACTGTCAATGCCATTTGAAGATGAAAACATCCTAATATGGTGGACAAAAAAAAAAAAAAAAAAAGAACACGCCGGCGTTGCCCTTTAAGTAGTAGCCCTATTTTGCTCGGACTGTTGCTACGAAATATTTAAATGCGCGGGAATTTTTATGCCTACCCAACGCGGAAACTATAGTCCGTCCGTCACGTAGGGCGATTGCTTTAAACATAAGTTCCGCGCGGCCGCACCATGCGCAGCTACCGCCGGAGTACGGTTAATAACGATTCGACGCGGATGGATAAAGCGCTAAAGATACGCAGTTGCTGCCGGAGTACGGTTAATCACGGTTGATAACGGTTCGACGCGGATGGATAAATCGCTCAGGAGCGACAACGGCTTATAATGATAGGAACGTCATCAGCACCACCTGGCGCAGCCGCCTGCAGTAGTTTGCGAGCGTCATCGAATCACCTAGCGCCGCCGTCCGCAGCAGTTGGTGTCGCCGCAGTGCTGTCGTCTATACTGGCCGGATCAAGTCTGAGAACATCGATATTGACACCGGGATGCGTGGAGATGAGCAAGAGCGTACTTAGACAACTCCCAGAGGAGTTTCTGGTTGATTCTTTTTGTAACATTCTGTTGTTTAGACTCGTGAAGTATTCGAGTGTATGTTACACATACGTATACGCTGTGTTGTAAGTTATGTAGATATTTTATGAGTCATCCGTGCCAGACAGCATAACTGAAGTACTTGAACTGAATTACTCAAAGCGGCGGACATAACTTGCGCAAGAACCGACATGAACAATCAACTAATAATAAAAGAAAGCACGTGTTATGCATTTGTGTAATTACTTTACGGCACCCATTGCAACTTACGAATTGTAATCGGTGAGACTGTAAGGCGTCTCCACTTGTAACGAGTTGTGAGGATGACACCGGATTCGTGACATGCACGCCGTCGAACTGGCAGTAAAAATGCATTGTTTCACTTTATTACAAAGAGCGCATTTTAATGCACTGAAACACCAAGATGACTGGGACGCCAGTGCACTTCGCCGCACAGCTTGGAAAATAATATGTTGAAACATGTGTCATGCTCAGAAACAGGCGACAACTAAAAAAAAAAAAAAAGAAAGAGAATAATTTCGTACAGTCTGTAAAAGAAAAAAAAAAGAAGGAAAGAAAAGCTTCCGGTATACTTGGTTTAAGGGCTGAATCTTGCTTGCAGAACTGCTATTTTGGAGACTGTCGAATTTCGGCATATTAGCTATATTTATTATTATGTCGCCTTGTCCTGTATTAACAGCTCATCATCTTGGCTAGGTCGCTGTCTAATTGGCTGAGAGCGTATTCATTGTCCTCTCGAATTGGTTCTAAAGCAGTCAAAACTAAAAAATAGTGGTGTCCGACGGGGAGGGGGAGGGGAGAGAAGGTTAGTATTCTGTAAGCGTCCGCCTGTGGACACGACAATTTCGGCTGCTGCTGAATAAATCCTGATTGGCTGGGTGTGTACGAGCGAGTGTACGAGCGAGTGTGAGCGACTTTAGTGGAGAGAAGGAAGAGAAAAGTACAGTGCCTTTACTGCCTCTCGTGCGAGGGCACCTCCACAGCGCTGCACGGCTGAGGGAAAGGGATAAAAAGAGTAAGGGAGAAAGGGAAGTATAGGAAGGCGAAGCGGCTACAGCCGTCCGCACAGGTCGGCCCCACTCGCACCCCAGCCCAGCCAATCGACGGCAGCCGAAATGATCAGTGCACTAGGTTGCCGCTTGTAAATACCCCACCCCCTCCTCAGGATAGCACGCCAGGTATAACGCCACCGAGAAATAAAACGATGCACCTCGATCCATGACAAGCTATGGTGCCTAACAACTCGAATGGGGCAAGATTAAAAAAAAACAAACAAGAAGCTAGTAGGTCGGGTGGTTACGTTCGCTTTGAAATGAACTGGCCTCTGGAGTAAAAAAAATGAGAAGTGCGCTTTGCGTGGAGTGACTAGTCAATGAACAACACTAGCCCGTCTTCGTTGTGCAAGTGGTGCATGGCTGAAGTTATTATTCTTAATGATCGAATTAAATGTATCTTATTGAAGCAATAATTGTCGAAAATGTGACGTTGTTTCGGAATTAATATTTTTTATCTTGCCGAAGAAATATTCGTCACGTCGAAGAGCTGCACTGAAAGCCACGCATACAAAATATCAGTAAAAATAAAATGAATGGGCACGATGAAAAAAAAAATAAAGAAGAAACCAAGAATAACACAAAAGATCTGCGTGTCACCGCAAGTTTCTGAGTCGCAGCACGATAACTTTCTGTCGCGGCGCGCGTCCGTGAACTTGCCTTCGGCAGCCAGCTTGGCCGCGGCCACTTCGACGCTGACGTCATCGCCTGCCTTGCTGTCCCCAGCTGTCATGGCGGCGCCGATCGCAGCTGTCGTCAGGCGTCCGCTCCGCCGGTGTCATTCAGGGCCCTGCGTGAACGACCGGTGTGACGCAGCAACATTTTTTGACATTTGCCTTCCGCGCGTTCGCGAGTGCCGTTTCCCTGAATATCTATCCGCGTCCACTCGCCTCCGCGGGAGTCAAGAGCCGAGACCGGTGGCGGAAACGTATGCTCTCTCTGACGTCGTTTGCGAACCGAGCCATATTTCCTCAGCTTTCGTACCCCCCCCCCCCCCTTTTTTTTTTGTAATGAAAAACCATTTCACACGCGAACGTCAACCCCGTTTCCTGAATCTAGCTTTCTGGACTGGAAGCTCTGCCGGCTTGCGTTGTAGGTACTTTGTCGAAAAATAGCAAGTTTAGTTCCGTAGGCAGTCTCATACAATTTGTGTATGAGGTAAACTTTCCTTTTAATAAGTGCAATAACATTTTCTTGCGTGAATTAAATCTTTCCTGAATTAAAAAGAAATTACATTTGTACCTCAAGGGTCCCGATGGTACATTACATGGGAGCCAATTTGACTAACTACCTGACCTCGAAGCCGTATCAGCTTAAACTAACAACTAAAATCTCCAGGTATGACAAGGGCGCTTTGTCACTACTTGAAAATAACACTAAAGTGCCGGCAAATAAGCAAAAGAAACAGAACAGTAAAGGTTGTGGTGTGACGCTACTATTTAATAACCATAGCACCACAACAACACTCTAAAGGGTCGTTTAACGATAGCACCAAATAATATGAAGCTCTTCTTTCCCTCCCTCTCTCTCTCTCTCTTGTGCCATCACAAAGCTCAACGCATCATTTGAATTGGATAGGTCCAATTCCAGATTCAAACGCGATAAGCCTAACGCAAAGCCCATGGCAGCGTTTTTGATTGGCTGAAGCGAGATTTAGGTTGTAGATACTGCAGCAACTCAATTTCTGTTTAATTAATTACTACAGAGAGAAAATTTTACTCAAGTAACACTGCATAACTTCTTTTTTGTCCGGATACACTTTCTATGGCAAAAAAGTAAGGTTTAACAAGTTCATATAACTTTCCTTGAAGCGGGAATTCTTCGCGCTTTCCCACGGAGTTGGTTCCCACCGCAAAAACCGCGCGATGTAATAACTGACCACACGTTCACGTAAGGAATACAAAACTTAAAATTTAGAAGACATACGTATCATACTTTAGCTTATGTCCCGTAGGCGCTGGCGTGAGCTGTATCATTTGCGGACCAGCAGAATTGGCCTAAACGCCGTAAAAATTTTGCCACAACAAACACACACACAAAGAAAGACACGAATCGCGTCACAAGGCGCCATTACGCTGAAACGCTATTTCATTCTCACAGATAGTCATGCCACATGACTTCTACGACATTGTCAATACTTTCTTTTTGTCTTTACTTTTTCAGTTTGGTGCTCGCCCCGAATAGCAGCAGCTGCTACGTTCCCCGTACGATCCCAGCAGCCGTTTGGACAGCGCCCTTGAAAGTGCTGCTTCGCTTTAGCTCCATATACGAAACGCTATCGCAGTACTTGAGCCAAACACTTGCTCTGTCTACGTATTCCGTTGTCCCTGGCGTCGATGTAGTGTTCATTGCAGCTGACGATGAGTCACAACCTACGACGCTGCTCAGATGACAATGCATGAATTCTGATCCATCTGCCGCTAATGAATCCAAGCAGTGCCACTGGGGAGATCGTCATCGTCACTATCATTACGTACAGCTAATGCACGTCAACTGATGCTTATATTGCTAATGGGTCCAGACAATGCCACCGATGGTCATGCGGTGCCAAAGCATCACAACTGAGCCAGAAAGTAACGCATTCTCTACGGTTTGCCGCACTTTGCAGCTATCACGTTCTATGGTTTTGGCTTACTAAGCAAGCGAAATCAAATTAGGTTAAACTGCTTGGAAAGCCGTCGCGGTTCTACAGGTACCAGTTACCGCACCGGTACCGGTCGAGGACAGTATGTCCATTTCGCGCGTACACAACAACAACGACCACAGTTGTACACGGTTGCAGTACGTGGCAGTGACGGAATCGGTAATACAGTTCAGAGTTCCACTCTTTAGGAAGATGACGTTAGAGCTGTAAACGGTGTCGGAAACGCAAGGACTGTGAGGGAGGTAGAGGAAGGGTGGGGTGTTATTTTGACCACCCACATGAACTACACTGCAGATAACCTACCAAGTGTCATTCATTCATTCATTTATTCAGTGTGAACACCCCAAAGGCCCTCATTGGAGGTTATTGCAAAGAAGGAGGGGGTATAATCATCACGATCATCATAATCATCATCGTCATCCTATTTTTGTGTCCACTGCGCCAGGACAAAGGCCTCGCCTCTCGCAGCGATCTCCAATTAACCGTGTCTTGTTCTAGCTGATTCCAACTTGCGCCTGCGAATCTCCTGATTTGATAATACGTACCCCGACGAAATACTTACCAGTATCATATAATCAATAATAACAAAAGAAAAAGGCAAGAAGCTTACAGGATGTAAGTGCTTTGCATCCTGTATTACAGCTGTGTTAGTAAACTACGCTTTTGTGATAGCTCAGTGGCCGCTCTTACAGTGGAAGCAGTTTTACAGTAAGCCAGAAAAAGACACAAAGACGGCAAACTGACGGCAATGCCGTTATCAAGATCCCACAGTTCCCACAGGCTTTGACGTCGTTAGATTTTCATATTGTGCATTCGAGCCTTTTCAATTGTTTGTTCGTAAAGTCGGAATATAGCTTTCATATTGAAAGAAACAAAAGATAAAACTAAGCATGTTTCGAGAACTCTTCCAGAGTCAGAACCACGAGAAGTGCGAGAATATACCCCCCCCCCCCCCTTTCTTTTTGCCGCCAGATTAGTGAAAATAATGCTTCGAAAGGTTACTTTAATAGTCTAAACTGACTTACTTTTGCGTTAGGGTGTCACTTTAAACCTACTGTAAAAATCCAGCGTCACTGCATGGGCGTCTTTTGCATTTCGTCCACATCGAAATGTGGCCGTTGCGATTGGGAACCAAACCTGGGACCTGCACTGCGCAGCAGCTTAGCGTCACCACCGCGAAAGATCAGCTCTGCTTTCTGTGGCAATGAAGACAAAGCTACGGGGCGGAGCTTCCGCACACACGTCACTGCGACAAGTATAGTGCGTCAGAGCTTGACGTTGCTTTATCTTTCCTAATTTTTTTTTTAAAGCAGATTCTGAATTTGCGTAGCTTCCAACTTGTGACGGTTTCGCATTTGCCACAACTTTGGAGAACAAAGTAAAGGAGTAAAATTCTAATTTGATGCTCGGCGGTGTATTTTTTGGTATTTCTTTACATGTAAGTGCTGCGTAATCTGTTTATGTTTTCTATTTCCCAGGATAAAAGAAAGCGAAAGAGTATGTGGGACCTTACGCAGGAGCAGCTGTCAGACTTGCGCTTTGCCTCCATACACCTTTCCCTTCAAACTGCCACGGAAATATATCCGCAAGTTTAATTAAGTCAGCACCTCGTACAGACAGAAAAAAATAATTCCTTGCGGTTTGAACAGTGACGTCACGTGGGTGGATTGAAGCACCGCACATTTGAAGAGAGAGCGCAGGTGACATTTAACACGGTCATGTTTTTTTTAATTTTTAATGTGAGGCCATTTCTCCGCGACAGTGCCGACCTTACCAGATGAAGTCACTGTCATAGCCGGAATTCCTTCTGTCATGTCTCGGAAGCTGGTTAGCAGTGCACATCGACGACGTAAAGCAAAGCAGCCCGTCAACACAGAGCACCATAAAAGCTGAGTCAGATTCGATCAGCGAATGACGCTGTGTATGGCAGCAGCAATATTTTTCAAGCAAACATGAAAAACTCGGGAAACACGCTTATGAACTCGTCTAATTCCGTATGTCTCCAGTTACACAGGCATTCTTTCAAGCATTGGAGAACGGAAGCGTTAAGTGCCACGTTGCCAGCAGTTCTTTGCGGGGAGAGTGTTCTTTCTCCAACTTCAAAGCGGTTCCTGTTGTTTTCACAGGGATATTAATACCGACTCTGGAGTCGTGGTAACACGGAATCACACCACTGACTGCGATGCTGGTGGACCTGGGCACACATTCCAGTGTGTGGCTCTCTGCCTTCGTTCACGTTTAATGGAAACAACGGGGCGGTAAACACTGACTCATACGCTCGAACGAAATCGGGAATGTCGCCAACCTTTGTATCGCCGGCTTCTCCGCAAACAACTTTGTCAAGGGTCATAGGATGATACCGAAAGGCGACACGAAAGAAACGTTCTGGCAACGAAGCTTCTTACGCAAACGTTCCTAGACAGTCAAATTAAAAATAAATAAAGAAGAAAGAACGAACGAGACAGCAGCCAAGCGGCAAGCTCTGCTGTTCCCGCGACTAGACTCAAGCGGATCGATCGAGTCAATCCAATAATGCGAAATAACTTGTTTTGCCGCTGGCGCTGCACTGCATAGGACCTTCGTCAGGGAGCGCGTGCAACGAAATTAGTGCACAGACAGAAACGCGCAGGCAGATAAAACGTTGAAAGCCCCCTACCTCGAGGCAAGCTCGATTCCTCCGCCCAGCACAGGTTTGCAGGAAGGGGAACGCATATACACAGACGCGTCGTTCGAGCCAGAACCCCATTAAATCATGCCACGACAGCGGCTCTGCCGGCTGCGTTGTACAGGTATGGAGTGCCGAGCTGTGGAACATGCGGAACAAGAAAAAAAAAAAGAAACGTTAAAAAAAAATGGAGGTGCGTAAGCCGGGACTCTCAGCTTTCGATTCCTCTTGCGCGTGGCGTTAGGGCGGCGGGCGCCCATGCAGTGAGTTCGAGGTGAAGAGCTGTCGAATGTGTGCCACGTTAGAATAGCTATTCCAGCAGCTAGCTGGTCGGTATACCGTTAGAAATTACCTTTTTTTTTTAATATGGGGTTTTACGGAGCCAAATGCACGATCTGATTATGAGGCACGCCGTAGGGGAGTACTCCGGAATAATATGGACCACCTTGAGTTCTTTGACGTGCACCTAAATCTAAGTGCACGGGAGTTATCACATTTCGCCCCCATCGAAATGCGGCGGCCGTGTGGCCGGGATTCGATGCCGCGACCTCGTGCTTAGCAGCCCATTATGACAGCCACCAAGCAACCGCGGCGGGTCTTTTAGAAAGTGTTGTGACCAGCTCCTGTTTTATTTATTTATTTATTTATTTATTTATTTATTTATTTATATGAGTTGTACAAAGCAGTTTTCTGTTGGAGATACGGTGGAGTTCGAAGAGCTCCAAGAGCACAAAGCTTGCACTCTTTTTTCCAATGAATGTGGTGTTATATGCCACGTTTCTGTCATCATTGGCCTCCACAAAGCTCAAAGGGCACTTAAAATTAATGGAAATTAAATAAACTTCACATTAATTTCTGGCCGCGGAAAGCACACATTTGTGCGAGGAACAATGGAATGATAATTCAGTAAATTAATTAGTATTGCAATTATTTGGCTAGTAAATGGTTTGCTGAACTATCCACAACAGGGGAAGACCGCCTCTAGCGTATCAGAAATGCTATTGTAGGCTTTGCGTTAGGTTTCTAGCGCTTCAATCTTTTTTTTTTTTTTTTTTTTTTTACGGAAAGAAGATGAGCGTCCCAGGTTCGAACTAACCATTACTCACAAAGTGGTGCCACAATGGTGTTTAGCAAGGATCTGTAACATTAAGACGTAAGATGCTATCTCAACACGGCCGTGATCATCGGCAGGTTTGTCGTGTGCCAATGCAGGATGCAAACCTGTTCATATAAACAGCGAAAAGTCGTACCAAATTTACGCTCGAAGCTAACGAGTTAAGTGACCTTGCTCAGTTAACACCGCTGACCTCCATTCGCTTGAGGCGACGTTACTAACAAGGAGCAAAGCGGCGTGAACCAGCATCGTGGAACCTGTGGCAAAACTTTAAAGGCTTTAAAGCGACCGTTTTTCAGCTTAAAGCTTCGAACTCCGAAGTAAGAGGAAGCTCCCAAATTGTGAAAGAAATGCGTGATTGTCTAAAATAGTGGGCAGGGTTTGGCTTTGGCATACATGCACTCACTTTAGAGATTTGCTTGCAAGCCTTCACGGATTGCTGAAAAGCGAGATTCGCGTTGAACCAGAAATTATGGGCTGTTGATCGCGAGTTGGATGAAGGCAAGATTGTACGCAGACTGAAAGAAGTAAGAAACGAAACAGAGGCAATACCCCGGATTTGTAACAAAAGCTATTCGATCCGCTTTGCAGCCAGGCCTTCCAAGAACGATGCGAGTAAACAAGCATATCTACTATCCCAATTCCCGTCCCTATAGGTGTCCTTGTGGCTGGACATAATGGGAGTTTTCGACGCGTTAGGGAGCGAAATATTTTGACACTAGCCACAGTATTACGGACACTAAGGTGCTGCGCCATACAGCGGCAGAACGTCCATTTTTTACTATATAAAAGCATGTGGAATCCTCACACAAGGACGAGAAAAAGGAAAACAACAACCTAGAACTATTGGCCTCAAAAAAGTGAAATGTGAACTGTTACCCGTGCGTCTATGCAATGTAAATACACGCGCACCGGACTGCCTGTGTCGTGACAGTCAGACGACAGGCTTCAAGATTTAACGTCAAAGCCTTTGACACGCACAAACAATCTGAGTGCACGCATAGCCGACTGGCTCTGTCGTGACGTGACAGCCAGTCGATCAGATGACACGTTTTCAAGATTTAACGTCACACCCTGTGACATCGAGGAACTGCGCAGCATCGGCCAGCCAAACAGGAGTTAGTTATCGCAGACTCCAACCTGCGCACGTACGTTGTCGCGTTCACTCGTTGGGCACTGCGCGTCCGAACGGTAGCGAACTTTTCTGAATGGAGGCGCTCGTGTGCGGAGCGATTGCCGCCATGTTGTTGTTGCTGCTGTTATTGGCTGTCGAACATGTGGCTCCTATATACCCACTATGGACGATTGGCTGAGAAATCGATGGATTATTTCTAGATGTAATGAAAAACAAAGTTTCAGAATTGCTGCATTGCGAGGCTACAGATCCGCCTACAGTCTCCCCCAAGAACATCCTCCTCTTCATCGTTCCTCAGAAGATTTATTATTATGGCTATAGCAAATATATGGACAGTCCAGGCGCATTCCTGGTTCACGTTAAAGAGTAATAAAAAGCTTCTTCATTGAAGGCCTGTTAGGCCTGCGAGAGGTGGGAACCAAGGTTGTGAAAATTGATTCGAAGATGGCCGTCCCCTGCAGCGCCTCTCATTGACTCTGCCTCGCTTTGGAAAATCAATCAATCAATCAATCAATCAATCAATCAATCAATCAATCAATCAATCAATCAATCAATCAATCAATCAATCAATCAATCAATCAATCAATCAATCGCGCGTATTACAAAAGCACTAAACGAGCATCACGTTCCCCTCTTCTTTTGTTTTACAGTGTACTGAGACATGAGCGGACGGCTGGACGTTCTTAGTAGGGACTACATTGTCACCACTAAAGCCTGAACACACAAACGTTTAAGTGACAGACTGCGTTCGTTCCTTTGTCGTATGAGTACGATGAATATTTCGCAACGTCTTCTTCCATTTCGCGCTTTGTTTTTTCGGTCCTTGAGGCGTTTAGTCCGCTTCTCCGTGTGTTTCATTCGCGGCATTTATGCTGACGGAACCGTGAGACATCTCGTGCTCCGGTCGAAGTGGCTATCTCGTCGATTGCGAGCGTCAGCACTTGGTGCACGGGTCGTGCGAGTGGTTAGCCGCATGCCTCTAGGCGTATCATCACGAGAGCTCCTTATCGAGCAGCTGATAAACGAGCTCTCGAAAAGGGGGCAAACGCCGAGTTGACGTCAAGCGTGGGCCGTAATACGATCGGCGCAGCGGCCGTGTTACCAGTTGCGGAAGCTTCGGCACGGGCTGGAATAGCACGCGGTTCTCTTGACTCGGGTTTCTTTGGCGCGGCGTCATGTTTTCGACCATTTTGAGACGACCGGCTCAAGATTCCGGGTTCGCGTGACGACAGAAAGTTCGCAGTATTTGGAGAATTGCACGCGCAATCTTTGCGGCGGGGTAAAGCGGCCTCGGCCGGCATTGTTGATATGGTCTGTACTGCGACTTTCTCCGCTTCGCTGACGGGGTGCGTAAATGTTTTTGCCCTTGCTCATGCAGGTCACACTCAGAGAAGCGTCCGACCTCAATGCACCCATAAGACCGGCATACATTTAGCAAATGCAGTAAACTCTCGTTGTGACGAAGTCTCCTTTTTCGAAATATTGCTTTATTCGAAGCTTTTTTTTTGCGAGCTCCCGACTCCTTGTGTTGGCATCTTATAGACCGGATTATTCGGAGTGAAATAACGCCGTACTTTGCTTAATACGAAGTGCGAAGCGAGAGATCCGCACGGAAATGCTTGCTGCAGGACACACGTTGACCCTGTGCGTTTCTTCGCGACAACCTGGAAAGGCGCTGCGGAGACAACTCCGCCACGTGGCGCCCGCTCCTCTGGTCTGCAGCTCAATCACGTGATCATAACCGTCGCACGTGACAGCTGCAGTGGTCATGCGTGTGCGCAGAATCTCTCCACTTTCATGGCGCCTGCATCGAGCGCGGCTATAGTTTTCCGCGAGCCTCCGGACTCTTCGAATGCACAGCTCGCGTTACTATGGCTCTTTCAGTGCCTGCTCGCTTTTAACAAACTACTGCTTATAACGAACTTCATTTGCTGCCTCCATAGTTTGGGTATAACGAGAGCTTACTATCGGGTTATTGCCGAAATAAACGCACTCTCTTGGCTAGGGTGCCTCTACGGTACCGCCTCGGAGGTGCTATCGTGGAAACCTACGCTTGGTTGTGCGCCAGGGCTGGTGCGAGGTAAGCGACGGCGGCGGCCACTACGGCGGTGTCAATGAACTCGACGGTGCACGCTTCACCATTCGTCGCTTTGTCAAGCTCTGTCGCGTCGCGGTTGCATCTGCCTCCTCCGGTCGCGAAATAGCCCGTGGAAGATATCACTGTCTACGCTTGCAGGCGTATTTCAGGAAGAGGCGGACATTACTTGCTCAACAAGCCGCAACATCCAGGCAGCTAATCAAACCGATTAACTCGTTAATTTGTTTGGTTAATCATTTAAGGACGCCCGCTGAAACTGCGATGTTGCAGTCTGACAGTATTAAAGACATTTCTAGTTAGCACAAATTCCTAAGACTACGCAGAAGCACTTTCCCATTATCCACCTACGAAATCTGCTAAAGATTGCATTGGCGTTGCAGTTATTGTCGTTCCGAACTGTGGGAAGGAGCCTTTTGAGAAACCGCTCATTGGAACGCCAGTGTATTCATAGCACAGTATGTGGACATATATATCTCGGAAGTTTAGGTAATCTGAAGATTTATACCAGGCATAAGCAGCCACTCCTTCTCTACGACTCTGCTTTAAGTTGAAATATTGAACATGTGTATCATATAGAACATACAATTTGAAGTTAACGCAGCACCTTGCTTACCGATGTGCGACAGGCTCGCCTAACATGTACTATCTAACGAGATAACATTATTGCGATAGCGATTATATGGATACTACAGGTGCATTGGTGCCGTCGCCGTCGCCGTGATGTTTCGCGTAAACTCCAAGGGCGATAACATTGTCGCCGCGCGCCCTATGCTATATGTGCGAATGAAATCGAGCGAAGCTGAGCTGACGATGGCGGCTCAATGTCGCGCGCGCAAGGGAGGAAAGCGGGAAGGAAGTGCACCGTATTCCGTCGCGTGCAGTCGCGTGCGAGGCATCGGGGGGGGGGGGGGAGCGTTCTACTCCGGCGGCTGCTGCGTATGGTGCGGACGCGCGGGCCTTATCTTGAAAGCGCTCTGCGATGGTGCGCTCCTGTTAATCTTACTCCGTGCTTCACACAGATACGCTTATTTTCCACTTTGACACTACTACGCTAACGCATTAGAATATGAATGCGCAAGCCTATCGGTGCTACAGTTTTGAATGCGTCCGCTAACCTTTCGTAGCGATGCCAGGCGTCGCTGTTTTATTACAATTCAACTAATGAATCCCCAGATATAGGATAGCTCGAAGAAGCCGCGTTCCGTAGATTTTTGTTCCTTTGAAAATGATTCGGGTTAAAAGGACCCGGTGCAGTTATAGCGTATTGTCGCTGTTTGATTTGATTAGTTCTAGTAATGTTTTCGAAGAATATTTAAGACTTAATAGAAAGGCAGTGGCCACAGAGATTGCGCAGGCTTTTTAGTGTCACAGGCTTGCACGGGTGTAGACTTTCGCGCAGGACTAGTAGCATTTAGCTAGATCTATGCTTCTTGGTCTAAGTAGGTTCCCCGAGTTTGACATACCTGTACATGTGCTCTGTGTGCACGAGCTGTGCGTATAGTGCACAGCCTGGTATTGTATGGTCTTGGTGGTATCGTTCGCAAAGTTCGTATCGTTGTTTGGTGAAATAAATTTTAAATGCGAGAACATTTATTTGGCTACCCTACCTTGCTATAGTCAATATGGCCTCGTTACGATGAACGTACAAGAATGAAAAAAATATGACTCTATGAGGAATCGAACCCGGGCCTGCAGCCCGCCGAGTCTCTATTCTTAGGCATCACGCCGTAAGTTGTAGGTATGTATGTATGTATGTATGTATGTATGTATGTATGTATGTATGTATGTATGTATGTATGTATGTATGTATGTATGTATGTATGTATGTATGTATGTATGTATGTATGTATGTATGTATGTATGTATGTATGTATGTATGTGTGTGTGTGTGTGTGTGTGTGTGTGTGTGTGTGTGTGTGTGTGTGTGTGTGTGTGTGTGTGTGTGTGTGTGTATGTATGTATGTATGTATGTATGTATGTATGTATGTGGATGCGTTTGTGTGTGCGTGTGTGCTGTCATCCTTTGTATTACACTACACTTGCATTGTGGTATAAAGTTTGTAAACAGGGATAAGGTGCCTCAGAAAGACGTTATCCCTGTTTGCAACTTTATACCACAGTGTGCTATTCCATCTGGCAGCCCCTTTCTTGATTTTGGACTACACTTGCATTGCATGCCAAACCTGTTGAAAGGCCTGTCCGCTCAAGAAAAACGTTCTCTCTCTCTCTCTCTCTTTCTATCTAATTTTTTCATCAAGCGCTCGGACAGGCAAACACGAAGGGTGTTTAGAAATGTGTGGTACTTCAGTTCTCCTTAATGCGGTAGGTTCATATTGGCAAGCGGGCAGCGGAACACATAGTCGCAAGTTGACAGTAAATAATTGCTCTGGTTTTGTATCAGCAGCTTCACGGAAGCAAGGTGGCGTCCTTTCGCTGTTGTAATATTCTCAATAAGTATAGTTCGCAGCAGCTGTATACCCTTATAATGTGCGTGCAGAGTTCTTTGCACCCGTGGCGGTTGACCGAGTTTGCCGTATCGCTCGTGCGTATATAAACCCGGGCTCGAGCGAAGCTCAACATCCGGCCGCTTAGCTGGCACTCTGCTTTTCATCAAAGAGCTTTCAAAGCGAATAGCTTCTTTTATAATAGCACTCGTTTGCTCGGTCGTTCGTTCGGTCACTCGCTCATTCATCCTACTCGCTGAAATTTAGCTTCTGCCGCTGCATTTTGTAGCTATGTGCAGTGTCGGGTCTAAAAAAATTAAAAAAAAAACATGCGCATGAATAAGGTACCTTCGTCGCTGCCATGTCGTTTCAGTTTTCATGTCATTTCGTTTTTATTCGGACATTTCGAGAAATGCCCACGAAGAGAGGGAAAAGGAGACAATCTGTCTCCCGACTGGGCCTACGCTTCGTGCTGCACTTCGGACAGGTGCAGCAAAGCAGAACACAAAAACAAACAATACACTATGTACAGAGAAGATTAGGTACATTATTAGGAACAGAACAAGTTAAGCGCACAAATCGTCAAAGTCATGCACAATGTACGCCTTAGTTATACATCGCTGTTTGTCAAAAACATGACACATTTACATAAAAGCAAGCAATTAGCAAAATACAACGAAACATTCACAAATGTGTAAATACGGATTCGTACTTAATTTGATACACATATGGTATGAGACAACGCATTGCAGTTCCGGTTCTATGTACATGCAGATAGTTAATTTTTTAACACGTGGGTACATTCTTTCCCTAGATTGCAATATATTAGTTGCTTCTTTCGCATATTCTATTCTATGTCATGTGTCGTCTTTCTTTTCTGTCAACGATCTGTCGTAGAGTGCAAAACGAGAACCTGCATTTCCGAAGCCCATTTACTATAGCTGGCAGGAATTTAGCTTTTGATCCGTGTTCTGTATATACCATATGCTTTGTTTTAAATCCGTTTAATTCGAACAGAATAAAACAAATCGACTGTGGCAAATAGCGCGGTTGCTCCTTTTCATGTCTACTCATGGAAGAGGTGGACGGCGCCTGCACGAAAAATAACAGGGTGGCGAATCATAAATTAAATGTTCACTAATTAACTTTCGAATTATTCAATTTAGGGCATGTGTTCCAATCGCGACATTGAAGCCCGGGCAGCAGTGATGTCGTGTTCACTTGGCATAAATTGCAAATCTTGCGCCACTTTTGATGTATCGGTCCTTAAAGTGCTCTGCGAAGCACACGGGCGTTCCTCCTAACGGTTTCCCCGAAGCTTGTGTCAAGCAATTCGGTATTATCTCAACTGTAACGCCAGTGAATTTTATAGCAGATTTCAGAGACGTATATCTGGAATGTTGCTCTAGTCTAACGAGTTATGCTAACCTTCAGCTCTGCAATACGAGTGCGTGAGCTCTAAAGTGAAGGATTCAAATGGAATTTGTTAAATTTATTTAATGAAACACCAGGACATTCCGATTTTTCGCGCGAATAACGTCTGGCGCTTCAGGTAATCCACTTAAACCAAATCGCGCTTTGTGTTCTAGTGAGTGAAAAAAAACTTTATTTTAAATGTCCGGCTGTTTGGGTGGGGTGGGGCCATAAGCACCCCAGCCTAGGTGACGGCCTCGAGTCCTTGGACACGGGCGGCTTCCTCGGCGTGCCGGACGGCCCACAGTTGACCAGCGAGGTCGTGGCTGATGATTGTGTTCCATGCAATAATAATAATAAAGAAGGGTTGCTCCAACTCAATAAGCAAATAGTATAGTTGTCTGCACTGGGAGCAGAAGACCGGAAGAAAGACGTTGCTACAGTCATAAGCAAACATTGAAGCAAACTGCAAACGTCATAGCAACGCGAAAACTTGACCTCCGCGGAGTCGAATGTTTCGCATTTGTTGTTTATGCCGTGACGTTTGGCGCTTCGTAGCTTCGAGGACGTAAACAACTGCCTTCCGTTTTCAAACTCGTGACGTTGCTGCAGCGTCGTGCGTGATAACAAATAAAAAAACAAGCCGATGAACTGCGAATGACTTGCACGAATAATCGACGTCGTGTGCCGGCGATCTGTCGTACGCAGTTGTATGCCTCGTGCAGAGCATTCTTCTTCGGCAGTGACGTCACCGTGCTACTTAAGGAGGTTGTATTTTGCCGTATCGTCTCCGTTACGAGCGCCGTCACTGCCGTAGCGGCGGAACTGTCTGTCATTGAAGCCGATCGAGGAAACGCTGTATACATGGCAAAGGGGAATACAAGGGTTCCGGATCAAATTTCCTGCATATGTGAGGCCTGTAGAGATGCACGGTATCCTGAAGAGATAAAAAAAGAGAGAGAATGCAAGAGGAAAAGTATGGGGGGCGGGGGCCAACCGGGAGATCGTTCGGTTTGCTACCTTGCACTAGACTTGGAATAGAACAGAAAGAGGGAAAGAGTTAATACTGCGCGCACTCGGGCGGCGCCCCCTAATTATCACAAGGCCGGTGTACTTCGATCCGAGACGTTGCACTACCTTGTCCGACTGCGGTAGAATCTGATGGGGACGCTCCCGAGTGAGCCGCGGCGATTTCGACGTCACCGCGCTTCCGTCGCGCCGAGCTTGGCGACGGAAATGTGAAGTTGACGCTTATGTTCACCACCAACAGTACAGTGTGCAGCACGTAGCAGTACAGTAGCACGACGTCATATAAAGCAGAGCGCACGTGCCCGCAATCTAGGAGGCGTTGACTCGGGGCGCGATGCCTAAATTTTGGTAATCATGCTATGCGGTTGGTGCGAGGTTGGTGCAAGGTTATGTTAGATTAGATTAGGTTAGGTTAGGTTAAAAGCAAGTTGGTTATAATTCGGTTAGAACGAAATATTACTGAAGCTCGCGGATTGGGGTGCGTCAGTTGTAATAGTCTAAACGAGACTCGTGATTCCCGGCGAGTGTATAGGTTTCGATTGGCAAACTACTGTACGGCTGAAATGACAAGCCTTCTACGGCATGCGGCAGCTTCGCCGCGCGGCACCTGTGCGTTCGTGGACTCAGCCACTTCCGCCAGGGGGCGCGCGCTCCGTTAGTGCGCCTAGCATCATCCGAAAACAAATACGAAAAATAACGCGCATGTCCCACGTACTGCGAGAATCCGCGAGGAGGCGATGTCTCCGTGAGCCAGAAAGTGCAAAGTGGACGCATCGTACGACAACAGACGAGCTGCAGATATCGGTGGCAAACGCGTCCTTCAGCCACCACGGAGCAGCTCGCAGAGAAAGCGCAACTTTTATTCAGCGTGCGAAAGCGTTGGATCACAAGACGCGACGTTCTCGACCTCGCCGAAAAAACGCGCCAGATCGCCACACAACGATGAGAGACGCAGTGTGAGTTTCGACGATCAACGCGTCCCCTAGTTGTTGCCTTCATTGTCAACTGTACGATGGAAATGTTCAGTTTAGATGAGTAAATTAGTGTAATGCGACGCAACTATGTAACGCGCCAATCGTTCCTGAACTCTGTCTTTCACGAGGAATGTTTTTAAGGGTGTCTTCTTTTCGGCTTTTCAAACACGCGTGCACGGCCTTAATAGTTACAGCGTCGAGCTCCTGTGCTGCGACACACACACACACACACACACACACACACACACACACACACACACACACACACACACACACACACACACACACACACACACACACACACACACACACACACACACACACACACACACACACACGCACACACACACACACAACATAAACGCAGCAGCGGCGCGCAATTGACCTTCGTGCTGCCTCTCGCTTCAACGGGCACTAAGCGGCGAGAACACAGCGCACACGAAGCTATCAGCTATCGACACATCTAGACGCTGTACCGTTCGCGCATCGCTTTCAAGGTAGGGCCCGCGCGGCTGCGCTCAGCCGAGCCACACGCAGCCGCCGCCAGAGTGACGACATTTGAATGACAACGATGAAATGACGATGACTGAGTGATGAACGACGATGGAATGATGACGATGAAATAACGACGGCAGCGACGAGGACATAGCGACGACGGCAGAACGATTGTGATGCAACCTGCTTAAAACGTGCAGCTACATTGCTTTGCTATCGAACAGCAGTGCGGTTCGCGTGAAGCGCACATTTGCGATTTAACCTAATGTACCAGGGAAGTATGCATGATTTTAGATAATGGTACTCCGAACGTCATCTATGCGATGTTACTGGAGACCAGAGAGGAAAGTCGTTAAGCTCTCTGGTTTCCTGGAGTGGACTTCATCTAATGCATTGTGGGTTATAATTTCAGCCGCACAGCACTGCTGTCCCGATATAGGAACGGTTGGCAATAAATATGCGGAGGCGATAGTATGTCGAGTACACACACAAAGGAACAATAAACTGTTAAGCAAAGCTGGTAGTCTCCTTCACTAGCACAATAAACATTATGTGTAATCTCGTGGAAAGCGCCAGAAGTCCGCAGCGAAAGCGTCGTGAACGGCATTGCTTAGAGTAAGGACGGTCGTCCTCTGTTATCGCTACTCCGATTATCGTAGCTCTGACCTAGCGCATGTCGTGTCGTTTTCGTATCGCTAACCCCCCTTTCACTTTCTTTTGTTCTAGCCGCTTATCGCCTATCTGCACAAAAGGAGCACTTTGAGTGGATAATAATAAAAAGCCGGCCGATTCCACACCCTGTGAGGATCGATGTTATGCGAAGCAGTGAGCCTACCAAGTTAACGAAACGAGCATGAGAGCACCAAGACGTAGGCGGATATATATATATATATATATATATATATATATATATATATATATATATATATATATATATATATATATATATATATATATATATATATATATAGAGAGAGAGAGAGAGAGAGAGAGAGAGAGAGAGAGAGAGAGAGAGAGAGAGATGCTGTCAAAGTGGCAAACGTTCGCCAAGAAATGCTTCGCATTTGAAGAATCCGACACAACCGATCTCACCTTTATGCCGACGTTAATGCGGTTAGCACTGACGCAATGCAGCGATTCACCGCTGCAGAGACCGGTTACGATGTATGAGGCGTGTACGCACCCGGGTTTCTCTCCCACGCATCCCGCCGAACGCGCTGCGCCATCTAGCGCCGACGCCGCGAAGTCCGCGTGTGAGCGAATATGCATTCAGACAAAGTTATCTGAGTGCATATGATGCGCGTTCGATTCCTCTCAGCACTTGAGAAATTACTTAACAATTTTCTTTTCACGTTGAAGAGAGGCACGTCGCCACGGGCACACGCCCAGCAGCCCAAGTTAGCGTGAAGAGATTCACATGAAGCGTGGCCCACACCCCGTGACATATACCCAGCGACCAAAATTTGTGCGATGATTGGATTCGAACCATGTTCCCACCGCGCAGCAGCCCAATGCTGTACCCATTGCACTACGGGTGAGGCAGTGACCTACCTAATGGTGAATTCCACTGGCAGATTCGGAGTGGCCGACGAGCTCTGTGCCGGAGCACTCTGCTACGGCGGAGGGAAACATAATGAAGTCTGCGATCTTAACGCAGGCACTACCACCAGAGCGATTGGCAGGGGCGCTAGCGCACATCGCCTCCCGGAAGTGCCCAGCATTTCCTCGCGTTTTTAGTAGTTTTCGGCCTTTTCGGCTTGAACTCGCGCGCGCGTTGTGTTTCGAAGTTTCGTGCTGCTTATTTTTAGCCTCCTGGCGCTCTAATGGAAGTCACGCCGCATGTAAGTCTGCTTCTCGCGTCCGCGGTGATTGTGTGTCGGGCACGTCGGAGGGACGCAGCGAAGCCCGCGATTAGTTCGGTGGCAACACGTCGAGACAGCCTGAAGTGCCACGGGAGGTGCATTTCGTCAGAAAAAGTAAAGGCTGTCAAAATGCGAACTTCCGAAAAGGAGCCGTTGTTACCTCTTCATCCGGACACCGGAGAACGACGTCGTCGACGTTGACACGAGCAACTTTCGGTCTCTTCGCCGGCTGCCGAAGCATGCTCTCGAACGCTTGCTTGAATACACTAGCTTCCGAAGCTTATTCGTCGCTTCAGTCCCCGCTGGTCCATTGGGAACTTGAGCTAGATCAGTCATCGCCTTCCGCATGCAGAGTTGACGATCAGAAGCACCATTCTTTGTTTCCGAGAAACCGCGATTCGCATTCACGGGCGCGCGCGCGCCAAAGCGGCACGTTGGCTGTGGGTGGCGTGACATCAAGCGACTTCCGGTTGACTACGTCAATTTTCGCGGAGTAGAGAGCGCTGCTCCGCTGAGTGGGTCTATCGGTGGAGCTGCTCCCAATCCGCCAATGAAAGGTACGGGAAACACTCTCCACCTCCCAATGGAATAGACTTGCTATAGATAGTTTTCATGTGACGTCACGGACACCACCTCTCACTGCGCTAGTACCTAAAGATGGCGGTCACGATGATTTCAATGCATTGAATTATCACGCGCACATTGTTTTGCTTACTGACGGTGACTTCTTTTCACCCGTTTATAGCTGTTAACGCTTTGTCGTTCGACATAAGATGGGCGCATCGTGCTGTCATATACTGTCCCTTTTCTTGATTACACTCCTTCTCGACGTGCTAGTACCTAAAGATGGCGGCCGAGATGGCGCCTGTGCAAACTATCTATACAAGGAGCAGAAGAACTACTACCAGAAGTGCTCCGAATCTGCCATTGCAATTCACCATTAGTTGGTGGCAACAAGCTTAAACAGAAAGTTCCTTGAAAGTGAGTCAGGTTCCCAAAGAAAGCTAATCGCATTATTACACGGCTCTGAAGTCTGAACGGGTAGACGTTCTTGTATGACCAGATATATTTACTGTCACGCGGGTACGAGCGCAACCAGGCGCGCGCACGTTTTCGAAGGTTACAGAACGCGTGCTACCCGCCGTGGTTGCTCAGTGGCTATGGTGTTGGGCTGCTGAGCACGAGGTCTCGGGATCGTATCCCGGCCACGGCGGCCGCATTTCGATGGGGGCGAAATGCGAAAACACCCGTAATAATAATAATAATATTTGGGGTTTTACGTGCCAAAACCACTTTCTGATTATGAGGCACGCCGTAGTGGAGGACTCCGGAAATTTTGACCACCTGGGGTTCTTTAACGTGCACCTAAATCTAAGCACACGGGTGTTTTCGCATTTCGCCCCCATCGAAATGCGGCCGCCGTGGCCGGGATTCGATCCCGCGACCTCGTGCTCAGCAGCCCAACACCATAGCCACTGAGCAACCACGGCGGGTGCGAAAACACCCGTGTGCCTAGATTTAGGTGCACGTTAAAGAACCCCAGGTGGTCAAAATTTCCGGAGTCCTCCACTACGGCGTGCCTCATAATCAGAAAGTGGTTTCGGCACGTAAAACCCCAAATATTATTATTAACGCGTGCTATGAACAGTGTCACGCTCAAACTAAACGAAAAACGGCCAGCGCAGACGCGCGCAGCTGTGGGACTATTAGTGCAATGGGCAAAGGACATTTAAGGTTTTAATTCGACTGCATCGTACTATCAACGTTCGCCGTGACTCCGACAATCATCCCCTGATCAATTATATTCATTGTAGAGACTCCAGATGAGGCCACACGCCAGATCGCTATCGTAAACTGGCTAATAGAGGCACTATATTGCCGCCTCTCTATTTGACATAGTTAAGGATATCGTTGACCAGCGACGTTTTGGTTCTGGGGTTTTACGTCCCAAAACCACGATGTAATCTTGAGGAACTCCGTAGTGGGGAACTTTGGACTAATTTTGTCCACCAAGGGGATCCTTAACGTGCCCCCAATGCACGGGGCACGGGCGTTTATGCGTTTCGTCCTCATCGAAATGCGGCCGCCGCGGCCGGGATTTGGTTCCACGACCTCGTGCTCAGCAGTGCGACACCATAGCAACTAAGCCACCGCGGCGGGGTATGCTTTCACTGTATATTCCTGCAACACATCACTTGCCTCCGCTTCTGTGGTCTCAAAGCTTGGCTCACAAGTGAAACAGTTATTGTTGCCTCCCGTTTTGCTTCTTTTGTGTGTGTGTGTGTGCAAGAGTAATCGCCGCGAAACAACGCGTGTACGATGCCACCAAAAAGGCTACTATAAATTACCGCCTCTCATATCTACTACACTCTACCACCAACCCAACGCCAATAGACGTGTTTGTCTATTCAATACATGTCGAGAGCACTCATCGACACCATGACGTTAAAATGACGTAGGCCGGAACTACTAGCTGGCGCTGTTTATTTTCCGGTTTTGCTAAGACAGCCAATCCGGGCGCGTCGTTGACAGAGGCGTGGCCAAGGCGATAGTTTCGCGGAAGGCGAACGTTTCAGAAACGTAAAAGTGAGACAGCATCCAGCCACACAATTTCCTTCACTTCAATGTTCTACGTACAAAAGGTTACATTAAATCAGCATAAACCGGACCGCCTACTGTTGCAGTTGGAGCCGAAGCTTTAGGCAGTGCCGCGAAGATACCACTTCGAATAACCTCGGTAGTGTTTCTGGTTATTTACGAGAATTATTTATTACTAAGCTTCCTTCTAGCTCAATATATCGAAAAGCACACCATTCGCTGTAATGCAGTTCTACCTTCTGTATAAGCCTTTTAACGCTTCGCCTTTATTGTATCCATATTAGAAGCAGGTACTGTCCGTCGGTAGCAAAAAAAAAAAAAAAGACTAGCCAGCGAAGCTGTTGAAAACCACCACTACAACTGCTGTAGGGGGTATGCAGTGCCTTATTACAGCAATAGCTCTATCACTACAGGTACAAACCCAGAAAAGCCTGGTTCCGTAAATGTGACCTTCAAGCTCAGCCAAGGTCAAACTGGTATTTAGCCTGCCACTATCGGAGGCTGCTGCGTACGCCGCGTGGGCGCCCACATATCGAAAAGGATCTGCGATGCGGACAAAACGCGCCGAGTGCTGGTAGCTCCGTATGCGCTGTGCTTTCGACGCTTCGTCCGCGTTGAAGCGAGACGCAGCATGAAGGTCAATTCGCTCGCTGCTGCTGCGGCGCTGAGCAGTGTCTGTGTGTTGTCTTGTGGTGCAGTTGCATATGCGGTAGTTGCTCATGGCGCCGAGCAGCGTCTGTGTCCTTTCCCAAAGCAAGCACAAGCGTCCTATCGCTCGACAAAGTTGGTTTAACCGCCTTCAACTACGGCAGATTTTTGCTTCAGATGGCAGTAATGGTAATTTTGACAGCACGGCACCACTGGTCGTATTGCCGTTTCTTTTTCCCTTAGCCGCTCCTGGTATTCAAGCTGCTCCTCGGAAGTCCCAACTGAGCGTTGCCAACCCATAACGGTGCTGCAAGAACAATGAGATGAGTTGCTAGGCTGGTTCATTTATGTACTGAAGGTTAGTGGCGTCACTATCCACGTAACAAGCTACCGTCGCCGTGACAGCTTGCGCAGCAGTAATCTTTACCGGGAAACGTATGCGGGGAGCGCTACGCGCTTCGCATTGTTATCGGCAGCGCCTTATCTTGTGGTTTAGATGCTTGTTTTGTGCTCGTTCTTTTTCAAACGTATGCTTTTCTGTACGTTGTACGTGCGATTACAAATAATGTTTGCACTTTTCGCTTCACTTTGCCGAGTGCTTGAAGCCTGCTTCACCTCCACCGCGTGTCGGCCCGGTATGCACTACCTCCGGCATCGGCCCACAATTTTGCCCACGGACATGGGGGGGGGGGGGGGGGGGGGGGCACGAAACATGCCGACCAACGAGAGGCGAACGGCTTCTCTGTAATTTTGTCAAACAAAACATGGTGAACACAGTATGTGCGTGAGTAAACTGAAGTTCGGTAGCTAGCTGGGCGAGTCGGTACATCTTCTTAACTATTACACACAGCGCGCGAAAAAACATCGACGAAGAATAGACAAACACGAGCGGTACCTAATGAGAGGCCTACCTAATCAATAAATGGGGTGACAAGTGCGTAAGCCAGGCATCACTCGCACTACACAACAAAGAAAAAGCTTTTTTAGACACATCTAATCGTTAAAATTACCGGACTTCTTGCTTTATCGCTGCATTTCTTGCTTTGCTTTTGATTAGGGGAACGTTGGTGCGCGGGTGTACGCATGTGTGTGTTTTCCTATATATACGTGTTTAAACGCAATAAACTTTTAGTCGTGAGTCAGCGCTCGTGTCTGTCTATTATTCGTCCGTGTTTCTTATTGCGCGCTGTGTGTACTAGCTATGAGTAGACTGAAGGCATGGGCAAAGCTGTGTGGTAGAACGCAAGAACAAAAGTTCCGAATGTTTTTTTGTTTTGTTTTACACGGTAGCTGTTGTACGCTAGATTCTGGCGGTTTGCGTGGGTAGGCAAACACTATCTTCATGTGGGCCGATCATGATGTTCAGGGAAGGTCGCGGCTCAATGGCACATCCCCCTGTAGGCTCGGGGACCTGTAACGCGCCCTTGGACTGCCCTTGCCACGTGCCATCTGCGACATTTGCGTTCTACGCAAAGAACGACCGCGCGGCCGTTGTGCGCTGCGCCTCACCGACGACGAGCGAGAGCCTCGCCGTGGAATGGTGCCGACGCGTGCGCCGTACAGACTGGGGACGGAATCGTTGTCGCCACCGTATACGTTCATTCCGTTCATCATATAGCGACTATAAAGCTAGCGTGCCTCGATAACGAGATCGTCAAGTCGGCACAGAAAATTCCACAATTTATTTTAACTTGACGCTTTCATGCGGACTGACACGTGTGGCTGTCACAGTGCTGCTGCAGTTTTCGACAACGCTGCACGGACTATCAGGAGATTGCAGAGTGGTCGAGCATGGCCTCGCGCGTCGGCGGGTGGATAGAGATAAGGCCAGTCAGGCAGCAGCGGTGCCAGCGTGATCGCAATGTTGCAAAGTCAGACAGAAAGAGATACAGCGAAAACTGACGGTAAAGATATCGATGACGTACTCACATGCTTTCCATTGTCTGTTCAGGCTAAAGAAATTATCATAAACAGGGCCCCATGTTCGCGGTGCCGGTCATGCCGGATGATGAAGCATGTCGGCGCCGACGTTTTACTGAATGCTACAGACGCACTTTTAGGAGAGGAGTATCAAATAATATGCCTAACTTGACGTATATAGGCAAAGTTTTGTGCTCCCACCTCGCTATAAGGACTTGCGCAGTTGGTCATATATATATTCTTTTTCTCAATGGTCTGTTTATTCAATCTGCAGCGAGCGGAGGAAGCGAAATAATTCCACCGCACAATCCCGTTGTAGATATAAAAAAAAAATGAAAGAAGAATATGGTTTTTGATAAGCTTGATCTTTCGCTCAACAGGTGGCCTTACAATCGCAAACGGGCAGCCCGGACTAGGTTTATATGCATACTGCGCTTTCTGTATACGTTAGCCTTCCTGCACAAGCACGTGGATGCAGCTGCTCGTATTGGGCACTCTACAACAAAACGCGAAGAAGAAGAAAAAAAAAGTAACTACGAGGGAAACGCAAGAAAAAAAAGTAGAGCGAGGGAGTATATGTAGTCGGTACCGGATATGGAGAGTGCTTTTACGACCTCCTATCTGGGATTCCCACAGCTGTCGGCTTGTCTCTTGTTAGTGTTTTTCTTTGCGTCGATAAATTACCCTCGAGCTGCGCCCATTAACCGATCCTTTGGTTTTAGCACGTGCGTGGGCGAGAGGCGGGACGCGTGATGTGCGCGGGTTCCGTCTTTTACGCGTCTCGCCTCGGGGCCACGATCGGGACACGAACTTTTGATGGATGCGAGACCGTTTGCCTTTGCTCGCCACGTTCTCGTACCGTCGTTACAACGTTCATGAAGAGCGATCGTCGTAAAAAAGAAAGAAAAATGAGCGTGTGTGGGGGAGGGGGGAGGGGGCATAACGTACGATATGCACATTCTGACGAGCCCTCCCTCTCCTTGTGTACTCATACACCGAAGGGAAGTACTCACATTTGCAGGAATCAAATTAACATCAGATACATCCTGTCTTCTTAATATATATATATATATATATATATATATATATATATATATATATATATATATATATATATATATATATATATATATATATATATATGTATGCTTCGTCGACAATACAACATGACACAGTGTTTCTTGTATAAACGCCGATTTGATAAATTCCCTTGAACCTCTGGGAAGATTGAGGAGCGTGTTGCCCGTCTGTGGCGTTGAAAATGTCTGATACTTGTTGGGCCTTTGTGTTCTAACGTTGCAAAATAACACCTGGTGCACGAGCGATGCCACAGCAGAGGGTTCAGGACTCGCGGCAATTTTATTGCAAAAAATGAAACACGGTTGATTGGTTGATCGATTGATTGAATTGCTGTCACTTGGGTGTCTCTAACGTGTACGCCTAAGACGGCAGGGCATTTCGCATTTCGTCTCGAATCCGAATGTGGCTGCGAGGCCGGTTATCGAAGCCGCGACCAGCTGTACCCACAACGGAACATCACAGCCCCTGAGTCACCGCGTGGAGTGACGACGACGACGACGACGACGACGACGACGACGACGACGACGACGACAACAACAACAACAACAACAACAACAACAACAACAACAACAACAACAACAACAACAACAACAACAACAACAACAACAACAACAACAACAACAACAACAACAACAACAACAACAACAACAACAACAACCATTGTGGATTATTTTTTAATAGTTGCATTATTTCTTTTTCTGCTTGTGGCACTGTCGCTTAGCATTCATGTAAAGTCGTCGTGCGTACCGCCACACAAGCCCGTCAAATACGATAACGAACTGCTCTCAAAAGTATAGTTTACCTCTCATATTGAGTGCTTTTATCCAGCCGGTATAAGCGCGTACGTAACTTCTAATCAAGAACAGAGCACCCAGCTGTTTTCCAGCGAAGCTGTTAAGAAGAAACGGTTTTAGTGCTAGAAGACGAGGACACAGGACAGGACCCATAGGACACACGAAACGCTTCGTGTCTCCTGTACTCCATTTTCTTTATCCGCGTCTTCTAGTGCAAAAAAAAAAAAATGTCGCGATGCATGAGGAACTTGTCCAAATCACCGCTTTATACGTATATACGGTATGTACGTGCTTCGAAGGCGGAAACCACCGGCGAACGCCGGCGTGCAGCGAAGTGGGCGGTAGTGAATGTGAATCAAGGTACGGCCAACAACTCCATCTCCGTCGGAACCACGAATTTGTCTTGAAACGTAACTATCGACAGTTTTAGAAGAAACTAGGTAGAGACACCTAAGACTGCCCTGCGTTTGGAAATGCGAAAGCATTGTAGTCTCTGTGACGAAATGTCTTTTCTTTTTCCGCGCGTTTTTTCTTTTTCCGAGCCAGCTCTCGCCTGCGTTCTAACTGCGCCTCGGTAAGGCCAAATCGAAACGCTCCAAGCGTCTCACCGCACTCGCTTGCCCGCGAGGAGTGCATAACTCGAAGGACCGCTCAGGGGAGTTCAAATGGACGCTAATGCTTTACACACTCATGACTTGGCTTGGGCTGCTGAGCACGAGGTCGCGGGATCGAATCCCGGCCACGGCGGCCGCATTTCGATGGGGGCGAAATGCGAAAACAGCCGTGTGCTTAGATTTAGGTGCACGTTAAAGAACCCCAGGTGGTCGAAATTTCCGGAGTCCTCCACTACGGCGTGCCTCATAATCAGAAAGTGGTTTTGGCACGTAAAACCCCAAATATTATTATTATTATGACTTGGCGCCACGTCCTCCCCATTGGCTGCACCCTCACGTGGCCAACGACCACACGCACTTGACCGCACATTTAGTCAGCCAGGTGGCTGCGGCGTGACGTGTGCAATGACGCACACATTGGGCGCAGCACCGTTAACCAGCCAGAACCGTGGAGCCACCGTGGCGTTTGGGAAGCGTGCTCGCCTCGGTATACCCTAAAGGTCCGGGTCGAATTCCCACGCAGATCGAAACGCACCAAATTCTTTTCGACGCCATTAATTTACGTTGCTTAAAAGAACGCCCCCCCCCCCCCCCCCCCCCCCCCCCCCGCTGAGAAATGTGATGTTACGTCGAACATTTCTTGACGTGTTTTTACTCATTGCGCCGGCAGTCATTTTCAAGTACCATCTTTCGGTCACGCCGACAGACATTCTCGTATAATGGGACATTTAATGCTTTCGCATTGAAACTTACCTAATCTATACGTCACTCGAATAGACCACTTTATTTACGCGGTTTATTTCATTTTTTTTTTTGCCGGCAATCCGTAAGGTTGTTTCTCACGTCGCGTGTCAGTGCACTATAGCCGGTGACAACCTAAGAAATGAAACGTTACATGTAGATTGTCCAGCTCAAACACAATGCACTCGGTTATTTACTTGACGTCAAGCGATTTCGTGTGTTTTAAACGACCGTTCTTCCTGGAAAGATTGGGCGTGGTTGCACTGGTTACAGCATGAAACCTGAACGCCCGGGCAAAGTTTGTCGACAATCCTGGCATCATTGTATCACTGCTCCTCCGAAGGTAACATTTTAGCGTGAGACAACTAGCTTTTATTTTCTAGTCAACCTAACATTTGCATCAGCAGAGCAAGGTCATTAAACTGTGAGCGTATTCCAGTGAGCTAGGTTCTTTTTGAAACGTCAAGGGCAAGTGCACTGCGTTTTAGTGAGGGAGCTTGTTTGTCATTGTTGGGTTGTCGCAGGCTACAGGAGGGGCCCTAGTCGACAAAAACGTCTTGTGGATTTAGCTTGTGGGCCCCCTTCTGGTTATGATGAAGTTTAGTTCAACGGAGAAATACCAGAAAATGTCCAGTTCGCGGACGCTGTCAAAGTGCTAGGGTTGCTCCTTGAAGCAGGAGCGGTCTCGAACATGACTTAGGACCGAGCGGTAGCAAAAAGCTAGGGAGGTAACAACGAAAGTTCCCGATGTAAGCTGCCCATCGCGGCAAGAGCGACGTTCGTGCAGACACAACCGTGCGCGTACACGCCTTTAACGTAGAGCGTGTTGATTCCGTGCCACGCCGAATCACCAGACGGGTTATAATAATAATAATATTTGGGGTTTTACGTGCCGAAACCACTTTCTGATTATGAGGCACGCCGTAGTGGAGGACTCCGGAAATTTTGACCACCTGGGGTTCTTTAACGTGCACCTAAATCTAAGCACACGGGTGTTTTCGCATTTCGCCCCCATCGAAATGCGGCCGCCGTGGCCGGGATTCGATCCCCGACCTCGTGCTCAGCAGCCCAACACCATAGCCACTGCGCAACCACGGCGGGTCACCAGAAAGGTTGCAACGATAGCAGGTGATGTTGAACGGGAAGGGAAACCAGCGAAATTGCAAATTGGATGCCTCGACCTCCCCAACGACAGTGGCGTTCTTGGCCTTCCCGAACTGTTATCGTTCGCAAGAGCAATATAGAGGCGATTACAGATCGAAAACTGCTGTTGGTACCCCGAGAAGTGCTTACTGCTGTATTGGTGTTGCACACTTAAGTCCCCTAGCGCCCGAAGCAGTGCGCCCAAAGCAGAGACCCCAATGAAAAGCGACCTGCAGAGGGTACTTTCGAGGAACTTGAGAAGGGTGAAAAATCTGAAGAGCAGTGGCCAATAAAAATTAAGTTTCCTTTCACCGCAAAGCATTTGGGGGAATAAGATTAAAAGAAATCAGCAAATAACAGACAACACCAACGAGGAAGAAATCGAGTCCCGGAATTTATGCACGAGTTTGACTGGACAAGAATGTAGCAATTGGTACCTGAGCGTAACATCTCGAGAGATGATACGTAGTGTGAAACGATCAGTGCCCTAACTGGGGCAAAATCACGATTTGTCACTTTGGTCACTGTATACGTAAATGACAATCATGAGCAGATTTTTTTATGAAATTCAACGTATGCACCGTCAAGCTTTCGAGAACGGCCATGATATTGTCACGTAGTACTGACGGCGAAGAAGGTAGAAAAACTGTGGTTAGTTTATTGGGCGAACTTGTGCCCTCAAAAGTAGGCTACACTCAAAGAGCAACGATAGCGGCGAACACACTCAGCGATCGTCGAAAACCTTATCAGCGGGTCAAGCGCGTCGGCTTTTATACATCAGTCGCCAAATGTTCCAGAGTAATCGCTGGGACCCGCGTGCCTTCCACAAAGTTCTACGCCATTCGCCTCGCGCATACATGCAATCAGATTACGCAAGGTTCGGCGACAACAGACAGCGGACAGAAGCATCGATAACATTCCAGAAACTTCTGATATATGCAGGCGCGTCCTGCTCTGAGCGATAACATTTCTTAGGCGGTAAAAGCGCTCACCCGTAAAAGATAAACGATTTCACCGTGTCAATATTATATTTCACTGGCTGTCTAGTTACTGCGGCATTGCCGGCAACGACAAGGCAGATGTCAAGAGAGAGAGAGAGAGAATCAACTTTTGTGCTGAGCCCTTAGTGACGGTTGGTGCGCGCTGGCACCAGATGGGGTGGAACCTTCTTCTCAGGTCCCATATGCGTCCAGCAGTTGGCATGCTCGGCTCACCAGCAAGAGCAGTGCATACCAATACCACTGCCAAGAACCGATATAGCGTGGCAGCTTTACTCACTTGCACGTTACATTCCACTCTGACGCTAGAATTCGACGGATTTTGAATTTTAACAGCTCTCGATTATATTCACTAGACTCTGACATGCTACTCTGCCTGTCGCGTTCACGAGCGTTTATTCATTCCTCATCGGAATAGTCAACAACGCCGTATGCAACTCTTGAGAATGAGATGCGACCATATATATTTAACACATTCTGTGCCATTGCCCAAGCTATAACTCTCAACGGGTAGTTCTGCGTTTAGCTGTTTAGACGACAGACTGTTCTCGGAAGCTAAGATCGTGGTACCCTTGTCGCACACCTCTGTACCCGGCGACAATCTCCTGTGGCAGCGCAGCCGCAGCTACGAAGCCGAAGGACACATGTTTTGTTTCAGCGCATCTGCATGTAGTCCGCGAATGCATGCAACTCGAACTAAGTAGCGTAACACAAATCGCACCAATTGTTCTTCATTTTTTGTTCATTATTTACTTCCTAACAAAAATAAAATGCGCTCAGGAAAAGGATTTCCGTTAATTGAGGTTCCTACTTATCTATTTCTGCTGCCTAAGTCCGGTTTGAAATCTGGTTGAACCGCCAGCAAAACGTCAGCGCTACTTGGCGTGTTAACACAAACGCAGAAGCTCGGCAAGTGCTACTGCGCGCCCGTAGTTTTTGCTCTGCTGCCACAGAGCCTTGTCGCCGGGTGTAGTATGCACAAGGCGCCGCAGAGTGCCAGTACGCTTCTTGAAAACAACCGGACTGTAGTCGCCTATAACCTCAGAATTGCAAACAAGCTGCACCCATAAAGACGCAGTACACTTGGCCTTCACCTCTGAGAGAGAGCCGCAAGCGCCGCTGAGGTCCACCCACAATTATATACAGATGATACATGACCAATTAGATTCGCTTATTTCTCTGACGTCAGGCGATGTTGCGCGTTTTAAACAGGAATTAGATTTTTTCTCGCACACATCGCACAAATCGCACTGATTTCAATAAGGAAATTGAATGTCTAGGGCGAATTTTATGGTTTATCTCGGTATCACTGAGCCAAGTTAATATCTTAGCTTGAAACAACGATCTTCATTTTTCTGATTAGCCAAACATTTACATCAGAAGAGCAGGGTTACTAAACTGTGAGTGGACTCCGGCTGGCTCCGCTCTCTGTCAGAGAGGAGGGGAGGGTGCAGAGCGCTCTTTTCCGGTGGAACTTGTTGGTAATTCTTACTTTTAGGGCGCAGTTCTTTGACGCCCGTTCCCGCGTTTCGCGTCGCCGTCGCCCTCGCCGTCGTGCCTCGTCGTAACCAAGGTCATCATCCGCGCTGCTCTAGCTGCGCGCTCCTGCTGCCATCTCTCGCGCGCGGCGCGAGTCTTGCTCTTCCCTGGTCATAGAGATTCATACAATAAATACTAGAGAGTACTCTCGCGCTTGTGTTTACGGGAGCTGCAGTGTACCAGCATGGGAATTAAGGGAAGTACATGGATTTGCCTAAATTTTGTCCTTCTGGCTTCAAACGGCTTTGTGACTTTGTAAACTCGTCATTTTCAACAATGAACTGTTTAATAAGTAATTAAATAAACATTATGAGAATTGTCTGACTACAGGATTTGAACACAGGAACTCTAACACAGATGCCGGATATTGAAGCTATTAAGCCACGGACGCATGTATCGACAAGCGATGTGAAATGTCCTTATGAATTTATCGCGGGCATGAGACGCCTTGAGACGCTGGGCGCGTTTCGATTTGGCCACCTAGACATGCTCAGTCGTTGCAATTAGTACCTATTGTGCGTGTTCGCGGCGCCTCCTGAACTTCGAAGAGTGTAGGTTGCTTTGAAGTTTACGATAAGATTTGTATAGCGTAATATACAAGGCCACAGTAACATCTGAATCCACAAGCACGAAGACCAGACATATCCAAGTACTTCCCATCATTCCCATGGTAGGACAACGACTGCAGTGCCATAGTTCCCTCTAGTATATTGTAGGAAACTCTATGTCCCTAGTGCTCCAAAGCCGGATCACATTTTCTCGCCTATCCTCTCGCCCCCTTCCTAAGCGCAGCGTCGTTGCGGTGACTCTCGCCGCTAGCGTAGGACGGCGAAGGCTGAGTGCCTTCGCCGTCCCCTCTCCCGCTGTCGCGGCACGGCCGCGGTGCCGGCGGCGGGCGCTCCTTGCCGCCTTGCGCGTGGTCCACGGATCCACGGCGCCTGGCTGTACTTCTCCCGCCTCCACTCTTGCCGCATACCTCATAGAGATTCACACACTATACTTCCCCTTACCTGGTGCAGTGCCGTTGCGGTGACTCGAAAGACAGTTATAGCGTTTCGTCCCTTCGCCTCTTCTAATCCCAACCTTATGCATCCACATTGAGGGCTGTCTGTGAGTGAATGAGTGTGTGACCTCTCCTCAATACCCCTGTTCTCCACCCGCTTCCTCATCCCACCTCAGAAGACACATGAAACAATAATTGCCAATCCCCGCCCCCTCTCCGCGGCTGTGACCCACTATATTGGAGCGTCGCCGGAGTGCCGGCTCGATAGCGGCGGATCGCGGTGTGTGCCGCCCGATCCGAAACGCAGAACCACCTCCGTTCGGCACTGCGTGTTCTGTGTGCGGTTGCCTGTTGTCGCATTAAGGCAGCAGCTGCGCTCAAAGATCGCATTACCAAGAAGCGCAATCGTCGGCCAATTTTCTTTTTCATTTTCAAACATGGCGTGTTTCTCAGGTTAGGGTACTGTTCTTGTCAGGATTCGACTCGCTAGTCCGAAATTATGTTCACCGGTCTTGTGCTGAACCTTTGACATCTCCGTATTCTTAGAATATATCTGTGACTGGGGCCAGTAACCACTGCCACGATTAGTGTCTGTTGTTATGAGCACGTGCGTGCCGCTATGTATTTCTTTAAACGGATTTTAAGGAAAAAGTTTGTGGCAGTGTGGGAATGCGAAAGCATTATAGTCGGTTTGGTGAAAGCTTTTCGATTGGTGCTTTCGACATGCATGACACTCTATACGCTTGAAATGTTCGACAACGTAGTAGGGCGCAAATGGTGACGTGTTCTTGTTGGACAGAATGAACGTTATCTGCCTCACAATGTGGGCGGAGTAGAGAGCGCACATGATGGAATCGTCGCTGAGGGACTGGCTGCGCTCGTACAGCGTCGCCCGCCGTGGTTGCTCAGTGGCTATGGCGTTGGGCTGCTAAGCACGAGGTCGCGGGATCGAATCTCGGCTACGGCGGCCGCATATCGATGGGGGCGAAATGCGAAAACACCCGTGTGCTTAGATTTAGGTGCACATTAAAGAACCCCAGGTGGTCAAAATTTTCCGTAGTTCTCCACTACGGCGTGCTTGCCTCATAATCAGAAAGTGGTTGTGGCACGTAAAACCCTATAATTTTTTTTTCCGCACAGCTTCACTATATCCTCGGGCGTACGCTCTAGGCACACCCTTGGTCAGCCAGAACCAACCACCCACCCACACCGAAATGTACCAGATTTCCTTTTCAGTCATTAATTTACTTTGTTTACAGGAAATTCACCTTAGACCGGGCATTTTTTGTCGTGTTTTTACTCTTTGCGCCGTCGGCCAGTTCTTCCGCCATCTTTCGGTCACACCAATCACGCCGACGGATCTTCGCGTAAATGGGCAATTAACACTTTAGCATTTAAAAACGTGTTTCCTTTGAAAGCCCAAATGTATTGAGAAATATGAAACGCATCAGGTATAGAGAAGGGACTTGCAACGTCCTGTTTCTTATTGACTTCGCTATCTTTGATGTAAGAGCTCCTGGGACTGGCATACATCTGCAAAGGCTGTTGCTTTGTGTAGGTGATTCGCAAACATTCTAACAGCCCAGTTTGAGGCATGTGGGCCCTGTGGTCGAAGATGTTAGCTTAAAGGATATGAAGCATACCTTGTGCCTTCATGTTAAGTTTTCCCGCATTTGTTGCGAGATATACATAAAAAATCTGCCGAATAGCCAGGACCACCGCGGATGCTTTTCGAGATTACCCACGTTAGCAGCGCTATGTCTATTTGGCTCCATCGATAGATCTACACACTGTTGCTCTGCAAAGCACTGGCTTGGCCTAGCAGTTGCGCTTTTTAGAAGCGAATATTTTTTCTCTCTTTATGGTATGGTGGCCATTGAAACAAGCACTGGCGTGTCCTAGCAGTTGCGCTGAGTCTTTCAAGCGAATGCATTTTTCTCTTCCTTATGGTAAGGAGAAAGAAGTGACCGTAGCAAGCAGCTTCCCAATTCTTGGCCAATCCCCCAGTGTGGGTATGGGCCATAACATGAGGCCATCATCATCATCATCATCAAGCAGCTTAGAGCTCTCTGCATTTTCTATTTTATTTTCAGTGATTTCTGCAATCAGTGACAAGAAAACTGGGGGACGTCGTCCTCTGTAATGGGAGACCCGAAGCGCGCCCAGCAGTTGTTTCATGAACGGCCAGTTCGCTATGCCACCGACGTGAGTGACCTCTTCGTCCCCCAGCATGGTCCCGATTGAGTCATCTGATGACTGCTCCACTTAAGATATGGGCTCGGACAGCGATTTTACGTTGGTGTCAAGCCGACTTCTGGAGGGAAAGATAAGAAGGACATCACCAACCAGTCGTCAGGCGACGAAAAAGGCAAGTGGCAAGCAGTCATAGGCTATTGCATACGCACCACGAACAACAGACAACCTCAACTCATTGAATAGGCAGAGCCTGTCGGAATATTTCGAAGGAACTGCCCATGGTAAAGTGGCAGAAATACGTATAGAACATCCGCTCGATAGAACATCCCCTCGGTGGAACTCAATACAACGACAATACTGGAAACACTGAAAAACATCACTCAGCTGGGAAGCATCCCTGTTCGTGCATTCCCTACATATGGCAAGGAAGCGACGACAGGCGTCATCTACGACATGGACATTGTGGGGTCTTCAGGTCTCACAGGAGTACGACCACGACGGGTTCCAATTTAGCGCGCTACAGGGCCACGTCAGCCGTCAGCCTCTAGCACGCTGCGCGCGAGCTCAGGCCACAAGGGCCTGCCGAGCGACGCACGCAAGAATACATTATTGCTCTAAGTAATCTGATACCCTTTATTGTATCCGGCGGCACCCGGCACTGCACAAACGCCCGGTCCTGGCGCGGCGGGGAGCAAAAGGGGCCCCAACCAAGGGCGAAAAATACAGTCGGGGGTGTCTATAGCACGTTGCTGCGAGAGCACAGGCTCAAGTTGGGACACGCCGCTAGGAAAAGACCCGGCAGCTATGCTGCTTGCTCTCCCAATAACCAATGGGCCAAGTCGCGAGAGCTCGGGCAAACTCCTTCGGCTTGCGCCTCCGATGAGTGCGGCTCAGCGTGGTACGACCTCGCGCGAGCACTAGGCACTGTTTGGATCGCACCGCTGGTACGATCTGTTGGGAACTCGGCGCTGACGCCCGTGGTTGTACCTGGGTCGCAAGCCCCAAGGGTAGCGTTGGCCTGGCGGCCTGGGGTACAACTGGAAGCATCCGAAGGTCCCGGCAAAGCATGAGTCGACTGGTAACAACGAAACAACTTGTTTATTTTAACATCGCAAAGAGTTGGCGGTCAGGTTTGACCGAAGTAGAGAGACGGGAGAGCACTTCACTCAACAGAAGAAATCGGAGCCCTCCTTTTGGCGTCCGGGGGCAGCTGTTTTTATACTCTCGCAGTTGAGGGCAAGAAGGAACCCCTCAAAAGACGAGCACGTGAATGTACAATGGGCTAATGGTGACGCACACTGTCGAAGCGCTGCCGTAGCACCATGTCGAGCACGATCTCGTAGCACCCTGTCGTAGCGCTGCCGTAGCACCATGTCGAGCACGATCTCGTAGCACCCTGTCGTAGCGCTGCCGGTCGGGCACAATGACTGTAATGAGAGGATGATCCCTGCTTTCGCTTCGCCTGGTTCGGGCACAATGACTGGAATGAGAGGGTGATCCTTTGCGGTCGCATCGCCGCAGTCGCGCCTGGAAACACCTGCCGATGAGCGTTGCGGCGACGACGATCGGGCCAAAATGTCTGCCGCCCCGCCGCAGTCGCGCCGGCAAAACCACGTGTCGCAGGCGAAACGCAACAGCACCCGTTCTTCGGCTTTGCGTCTGGACAGGATCAATACGAGGTACGCGCTCCCCGCACGGGCAAAGGCACCGTGCGTGAGCTCAGTCCTAGTCTCAAAGCTGTCGGCGGAAGAGCGGAAACATGTAGGTACCCGGCGCAGCCCCAAGAGCGAAGAGACACACTCACGCCACGAGAATAGCCACCAGGGGCCGCTTCGTGACGTTGTAGCTCCGCCCTCACCGCGAACCGTCGCGAGTGGAGCGCCACCACTGACAACTGGTTCGGAGCAAAGAGGAAGTGAAGCGTAGGGATTGCAGAAACAGGTGAAATGCGCCCGCTCCATGGCGCATCGAATTCCTCAAATCCCCACAAAATTGATATTACACACATTGATCTCGCGAAACATCTATCATCGTCGGCTCCTGTGCCCAGCTTTCACCATTTTGGACGATCCCGATGTGTGAAGGTAGTGTTCCAGTCGTAAACTTTGCCAACACAGATCAAGGTTGGATATGCGAGGCATTCGGTACGTCTTTACGTGCCTAAGCTTTTACAATGTCACAAGTGTATGAAACTTGGGCATGTGAGTGCAGTTTGCAAGGGGGCAGTAACATGCAAACGATGGGGTGGACCTCACGGAGACAGCAATTGCAACGTTGCTGCGAAGACACGACGCAACTCCAGAAAAGTGCCCAAAGATAAGGAATGAGATGGGTATTCTGAAGAAGATGGCTAGAGATCATTCTACACACAGGGAAGCGGCAAGGGCTATCCGCCACCGTAGACGCCGTTCACGACACCGACGTCAACGGGACCACAGCCCTCCTCGCGTAGAAGTATCGACGGCTCAAGTGCAGCTTCCACCCCCTCCTCGCCTGAGGAATGGAGAAACACGTGCCTCAAAGCCTTTGTATTTTACGAAAGTGCAAGGCGACTCGTCATCGGCCCCAAACACATCGGGTACTCAGTGGCCCTCGTTACCATCAAGGCCTGCGGGAACGCCCTTATGTACCGCTCCTACATGTACTGGAGAGATTGATAATACGGGTGATATTCAGACTTCGGTTTCTCTCCGAGGAGCCTCCCCGCGCATGGACGATATTCTGCGATTCCAAGCCACCTCTTCAAACGATTGACTGTGTCCTCAGACGGGACCCGTATTATTCAATCGCTGTATGGCTGTTGCATCACGACCACGCAAATAGAAATGGTCACAATGTCACCTTCAGTAGATACCTTCACACTGTGGCGTGATAGGGAACGAACAGGCAGACGCTGACGATAATACTACTTTAAATAATGCTTCTGAAGTACGCATTCCGTTCTCACGAACAGACACAAACGCCCTACTTCGTCGCGTAATACGCAACCGTAAGTTGGAACACTGGACCCAACAAGATCGACGACACAGGCGAGTAAACAAAATGGGACCAAGGAATGAAATTTTGTATACTTCACAAGCTCAAAAGAAGCCAAACAAGCATGGTGCACCGATTCGCCTTGGTGTCGCACTCACCAACCGTTATAGACATCTGATAGGTTGCAGTGATACTAGCCCAAACTGCGAATATTGTAAGGTACCAGAAACGCTTGATCATATATTTTGCGTATGTCCCGCGTACGCGCAAGAACGACAGCAACTAGTCTCCTCCATTGCAAACGTCGATAAAAGGCCGCTACGAGTCGAGTTTCTTTTAGGTCCTTGTCCTAATGCAAGCAGCGCAGCCCTGATAACAAGTGCTGCTATATAGCCTTTCTCAAAGCCACTGGCCTGGACGCACGGCTTTAGAGATACCACAACTTTGTGAACTTGTATATACGCATCTCTTCCAGATACCATCATCATCATTCATCAGCCCTTTTCCTCCCCGTCCCTGTTCTCCAGTGTAGAGTAGCAGGCCAGAGCAAGTTATAGCTCAGGCCGACCTCTCTGCCTTTCTGTAAATAAATCTCTCTCTCTACTTCTGCCCTTTCAATTCCGAGAGTGCATGCTCACGCCGTGCTGGAGAGAACTTGCGTTTGTTGGCGTCTCGTGTCGTGGTTATGCCCGTTCTGCCGTGGTTCTTGCATAGACGCCATCAGCGTTCCGACCGCGTATTTACGACATGGAAGTAGGTTACCCACGGCAGTGAATGTAATACACTGACGGCATGCTAGCGTCCATGTTGGAGTGCCACCACATTCGGAAGCAGTGTCCGTGACGTAACGTGAAAGCTATTATACCTCAGAGAGTTTTGTGGCATCTCAACAGTGGCGTCACCAGGAATGTTTTTCGGAGGGGGGAGGCATTCTGGTTAATTTTGGGCGTAGGAGGCACGTGTCCAGTGTGTCCCGGCCCCTGGATCTGAAGGTTTCGATCATGGGGATTTAATGCTCTCCTTTAGGAGCCGTGTTCGATGGTCGCACTGCGTCGTGTTTCACCGCCAGGGGGGCTGATAGTCGCTGTGCGCGTTCGTCGCCGGCGTTACGCTGGGCGTCTACTGTCGACATGCGCCGTTTCTTCGTGCCGGCTCCCACAGTGGACGGTATGCGCATGATCTTGGAATGCGAATGGTCGGAAGAGTAGTACATGGCCTGCGTGGAGTAAACGGGCGGAGAAGAGAGGCGCAACTGCGCCCGCCGTTGCCCCCCGCCCTCGTCGTCACTCTGTCGTCATTCCGTCGATGTCGTGCTGCCATCGTCGTCACAAAGTGACGACTCCGTTGTCGCCAGGCCAGATCGGGCGTGCTGCCGTCTCCGTCGCACAGTTGTCATAACATCGGCGTCACATTATCGGCGGCAGGCCGAAGGAGACGTGTATGCGGCTGAGAGCGCGAAAAAGCCTGTCCTAATATCTAGGAAGACCGCGTTTTTCAAATTTTCACAGCTACATTCATGCTCGACGTTTGTCAGAAGGTCCAGCACTGCGCCCATAGGGCCACGCCGCTGTCTAAGCTCTGTCATGTAATCAAATGGCACTTTCGTGTTTGCTCACCACCACTGAAGTATGTTAAATGCGAAGCAATTTTCGGCGAACATTCGCCACTTTCAGCGCGTATCTATACAGCAACCTACGTCTTGGTGCTCTCGGGGTCGTTTCGTTAATTTGGTATGTAACACAATTTGCATAGTGTGACAAGAGCGTATGACGAACAGAAATGATTGGTCATGATATACATGTCATGTAGATCATGGAACACCCGCCTACGTCTTGATGCTTTCATGTTCGTTTCGTTAACTTGGTATTTGCCAAAATTGGCCTAGTATAACAAGAGTGTATGTCGAACATAAATTATATATAAGTCATGACATGCGTGAAACCTAGGCCATGAAACAGCCGCCTACGTCTCGGTGCTCTCATGGTCGTTTCGATAACTTGGTAGGCGTCTTGGTAGCACACTGCTTCGCATTACATCCATTCTCACAGGGCGCGGAATATGCCGGCGTTTTTCTACCATCGTCTTCATTACTATACAAAGGCAGCTTGTGAGGCTTACGGGTCGGAAGGGGTCAAGACAAATTGGGGTCTTTCTAGGTTAAGGATTACGATTACGCATTCGAATTTCCATGAAGCCCAAGGTATCTCATTTACCAAGACACTAGGATTTCGAGTGCGGATTCCAGCTTTGCTGCAGTTCATCCAACAACTTTGCCATCATACAGCTGTGTTCGGCTTGGCGAGCACTTCCCGGTTTGTCTCAGCATAAGGGTTAGTTCGTGTCGTGTTCTAATCCAACAGTTAAGACAACGGCCACCCGGATGATTCACTATGAGTGGAGATAACGTGACTGAACATTCATTTGCCAGTGCGCGCACAATGATCCTCCGTCATTCCTGATCTTTATTCCCCTTTTCTCTTGCCCGGGTGTGATGTTGGTTTCTTGACTGCATTTCCTTCTTGTCTCTCTCTCTCTCTCTCTGTGAAGCAGGATAAGGTACGCTGAAGGGCTTGTTTTTTGTGTTAATCACGACCTTTTAAAGCTACCAGGCAATGGAGCCATTGAAAGCATACAGTTAGGTAGTTAGCCGTGCTTGAAATCGAAATGTATAAAATACCGAAGAAAAGGGGAAGTGAAGGAGGACGAAAAGGTAACTTGTTGCCGGTGGGTACCAAACCCTGAACCTGCACAATTTGGGGGAGCCCTCGTTAGGTGGGAGGGCGCCGAGAACCGCACAGGGCGGCGTTCTTGGCAAGCGTTGTGGACAAGTATCTGTAGGATTGAGTGTGCTGTTACGTTTCGCCTACGACGCGCGGTTTAGCCGGCGCGGCTGCAACAAAGCGGCAGACATTTTGGCCTGTTCGGCGCCGCCGCTACGCCTCCCCGCCAAGCGCGTCCCGGCATGTTCCGATGCCACGTGTCTTCATGTGCGTGTGTGAGTGTATGTGCATATTGGTGCCCACGCTTGTCGAAGCGCGGCAGCCGGGGAGAGGAGCTCCCAACAACTGTGAAGCAAGGGGGTCCGAGCGGCGCCGACACGACGGCTGCTCCTCCTTCTCTTCCCATTGTGCCCACGCTTGTCGAAGCGCGGCAGCCGGGGAGAGGAGCTCCCAACAACTGTGAAGCAAGGGGGTCCGAGCGGCGCCGACACGACGGCTGCTCCTCCTTCTCTTCCCATTGTGCCCACGCTTGTCGAAGCGCGGCAGCCGGGGAGAGGAGCTCCCAACAACTGTGAAGCAAGGGGGGGGGGGGTCCGAGTGGCGCCGACACGACGCTGCGCCACCTTATCCCTTTGTGCCCGAGCGGCACCGTCACGTGCTCGTCTATGGAGGGGTTCCTTCTTGCCCTCAACTGCGAGAGTATAAAAGCAGCTGCCCCCGGACGCCAAAAGGAGGGCTCCGATTTCTTCTGTTGAGTAACGTGCTCTCCCGTCTCTCTACTTCGGTCAACCTGACCGCCAACTCTTTGCGATGTTAGAATAAACAAGTTGTTTTGTTGTTACCAGTCGACTCATGCTTTGCCGGGACCTTCGGATGCTTCCAGTTGTACCCCAGGCCGCCAGGCCAACGCTACCCTTGGGGCTTACGACCCAGGTGCAACAACGGGCGTCAGCGCCGAGTTCCCAACAACTCGCGCCAGCGGTGCGATCACAACAACTGTCTGCCAGCGGTGAGATCGCGACAACGGAGGCCAGCAGCGAAGAGATGCAGTTGACTGTATGCTGAGCAGCTCAACGACCATCCGGGAGCAGTGCAACGAGCCCTGTGTGATGACTGGTTGCCTGCAGCGGAACGACTGCGCTGAACTCTTGGCTACGAGGTTTGGTGAGTGCGGGACTTTCTTCTTCTGAGCTTTGCCAGGCTTTTGTTAGTGTCAGAAACGGAGCTGGTAATTGTGGTTGTCGTTGCTGCCGGGTTAGTTTGCGGCAAGACAATATTAGGCAGTAGAGAAAGCAGCATTCAGAGCAGCCATGGATTTGAAGTCGTTGCGCAAACCGAAATTGCTGGAGCTTGCAAGAGAGTTGGGTCTGGATGTCTCGGACAAACTCAGAAAACCAGAACTGCTAAGGGCTATTCTTGAGTTAGAAGCTGAGGATGACGAGCTGTCGGAATGCCTTGAGACCATTGAGGAAAGGGAGACGGCAAAAAGACAGGAGCGCGAAATTAAAGAACAGAAAGAAAAAGAAGAGCGTGAACGTAAAGAACAGAAAGAGCGAGAGCAACAAGAAAAAAAAGAAGAGCGTGACCGTCAACACGCTTTGGAAATGAAGCGTCTCGAGATAGAGATGGAACGCGCTCGTAATGGAAGTCAGGCACACGGTGCAGGAGAACGCGTATCGTTCAAAATGATGCGGCCGTTTAAGCTTGGAGAGGACATTGGTTTGTTCCTGGTTAACTTTGAGCGAACGTGCGAGAAGCAGGGGTTCTCTCGGGAAACGTGGCCACAGCGCTTGCTCACTTTGTTACCCGGCGAGGCGGCCGACGTAGTCGCTCGCTTGGATAGAGAGGAGACAGAGGATTTCGACAAAGTGAAATCGAGTCTGCTAAAGAAGTACAGGCTGTCAGCAGAGGCTTTCCGTCGGAAGTTTCGGGAAAATGAGAAAGGCAGAAGTGAGTCATACACAGAGTTTGCGTACAGGCTAATGTCAAACATGCAGGAGTGGCTCAAAGAAGAGAAAGCGTTTGGTGACCACGATAAAGTTCTGCAGTGCTTCGGGCTAGAACAGTTTTATAGTCGGTTACCTGAGAACGTGCGGTACTGGGTCTTGGATAGGCCAGACGTTAGTACGGTGGCTAGAGCCGCTGAGCTAGCCGAGGAGTTTGTAACGCGTCGGGCTCGCGGAGCTAAGGACGGTCAAAAGGGTGAATTTGGCTCCAAGTTTGAGAGGCCGAAGTTCACACCCATGAGAGCAAAGGGGAACACACGTAGTGCGGAGGCGAGTGAAAGCAGTGCGACCGAACGTAAAGAGACGGAGGCAGCCGAAGCCGAACGCAGAAAGCGGTTCGAGATGAGGCAAGCGCGCGTGTGTTATACGTGCCAGAAGCCGGGTCACTTTTCGGCGCAGTGTCCGGAAACAAAAACAAAAGTTGTGTTTTTGTCAATATGCAGCACTGACGAGAACATGAAGCTTCTCGAGCCTTACATGCGAGACCTCCTCGTGAACGGGAAAGAGTGCCGGGTGCTTCGCGATTCCGCAGCTACGATGGATGTAGTTCACCCCTCTTACGTAGAACCCCATATGTTCACGGGCGAGTGCGCATGGATCAAGCAAGCCGTGGAAGCTCATAGCGTGTGTCTGCCCGTAGCAAAAGTGCTTATCGAAGGACCTTTCGGAGCGCTTGAGACGGAGGCCGCAGTGTCATCTATGCTGCCCTCCCAGTACCCGTACCTATTTTCAAACAGGTCCGATCACCTCCTGCGCGAGAAGGGGCTTTTGTTTGGTGAGGCTAGCGTTCAGGCCGTAACCAGATCGAAGGTTCGGGAGCTCGCTGCAAAGGCGGTAGTTGCGGGGCCGACGTTATCAAACAATGAAAAAGGGTCAGAGGCGCAGCAAGCCGATATTCAGAGCACGCCCGAACTGAATAAAATTGAGTCTATAACGTTAAAGGCACCAAATACTGGAGAGGAAATTCCCGATGCGGGAAAGTTAGAAGAGCTATCTGCAGATTTGCTCATCGCGCCTACGTCAGATGGACTTAATAGGTTGCTAAAAGTCAGCCGGTCGGCTTTGATAGCCGAGCAAAAAAAAGGATGGCAGCCTAGAAAACGTGCGCTGCAATGTCAAGGAAGGTATCGCCAGGAAAAATGCGCGTTTTGTGGAAAGAGGTGGAGTCCTGTACCGGAAGTATCTAGACCGCAGGGGAGTGGAGTTCGATCAGCTGATCGTGCCTCAATGCTATCGTCAGGATTTGTTGCGCTTGTCGCACGGGGGTTCGTGGTCCGGACACCTAGGAGTTAAGAAAACTAAGGACCGTCTCTTGCAAGAGTACTATTGGCCAGGGTGTTTTCGGGACGCAGACCATTTCGTGAGGACATGTGACACCTGTCAGCGGGTGGGCAAACCAGGGGACAAATCGAGGGCGCCGTTGAGATTGGTACCTATCATTACGGAGCCTTTTAGACGGCTCGTTATTGATACAGTGGGACCTCTGCCGGTAACAGCCACGGGGTACAGACACATTTTGACTGTGATCTGCCCAGCGACAAAGTTCCCTGAAGCAGTGCCGCTTAAAGAACTCAGCTCAGTTGAGATAGTCAATGCACTACTGTCCATATTTGCGCGAGTTGGTTTTCCTGCGGAAATCCAATCAGATCAGGGCACAGTGTTTACTAGCGCTTTGACGACAACTTTTCTCGAAAGGTGTGGGGTAAAGCTGTTACACAGCTCAGTGTACCACCCACAGTCGAATTCCGTTGAGAAGCTCCACTCCGTCATGAAGCGCGTGTTGAGAGCCTTGTGTTTTGAACATCAAACTGACTGGGAGCTGTGTCTGCCTGGGGTGATGTTTGCATTACGGACCGCGCCGCATGCGGCTACGGGGTTTTCGCCAGCTGAGCTGGTGTACGGTCGCTCGCTTCGGTCTCCGCTTCGCATGCTTCGAGAATCGTGGGAAGGCAGGGGCGACGACCCAGTCGTGGTGGAGTACGTGCTTAAGCTCCTCGAACGCTTAAGAAGGGCACAGGAGTTGTCAGGTGAAGCAATGGCAAAGGCCCAGCAGAGGGCCAAGGTTTATTATGATCGGACCGCCAGGGCCCGTCGTTTTGAGGTGGGCGATGAGGTCATGATATTGCGCACATCGCTAAACAACAAACTAGACGTGCAGTGGGAGGGCCCAGCACGAATTGTTCAGAAACTGTCGGACGTTAACTACGTGGTGAGTCTGCCAGGAAAGCGGAAAGCACAGCAAGTTTACCACTGTAATCTGCTCAAACCTTATAGACAAAGGGAAGCAGTGGTGTGCATGATGGTAAACGTTCCTGAAGAGCTTCCGGTCGAGCTTCCGGGACTAGGCTCAGTGACGAACAGGGAAGACACCGGTCAAGTCATTAGTGACCTTATCAGTAAAGCACCGCTGTCGCCTGAGCAGAAAACCGAACTACACCAGCTCTTACAAGAGTTTCAAGGTCTGTTCTCTGAGAGGCCTGGTAGGACTTCTGTCCTTACTCATGACATAGAACTTACCTCCCCAGAGCCAGTACGATCCAAGGCGTACCGGGTGTCACCCCGCCAGAGCGATATTATGGAGGCTGAGGTAAAGAAAATGCTACAGCTCGGTGTTATTGAGGCAGGTGAGAGTGATTATACCTCCCCTTTGATTTTAGTTGAGGTACCGGGCAAGGAACCTCGTCCTTGCGTCGACTACCGCAGGCTTAATTCCATCACTAAGGATCAAATTTATCCGATCCCTAACATCGAGGAGCGCCTTGAGAAAGTTAGTAGCGCTCAGTTTATTTCCACCCTAGATCTTGTCAGGGGTTATTGGCAGGTTCCACTTACAGAAGAGGCTAGTAGGTATGCGGAGTTCATTTCACCAATGGGAACATTCCGTCCTAAAGTGTTGAGTTTTGGTTTGAAGAACGCGCCATACTGTTTTTCAAGCCTCATGGATAAAGTGTTGCGGGGACAGCAAGAATTCGCTTTACCGTATCTAGACGACGTAGCGATATTCTCCGCATCCTGGTCTGAGCATATGGCACACTTGCGGGCAGTGCTAACCCGCCTGCGCGAAGCGGGCTTGACAGTCAAGGCTCCCAAGTGCCAGTTAGCACAGGCCGAGGTTGTCTACCTCGGTCACGTGATTGGTCAGGGTCGTCGCCGCCCCTCTGAAGTAAAGGTGGCCGCTGTGCGAGACTTCCCGCAACCGCGCACGAAGACCGATATTCGGTCGTTCTTAGGTGTCGCCGGCTACTATCAGAGGTACATCCCCAGGTACTCTGATATCGCGGCTCCCCTGACGGATGCTCTAAGAAAAAGAGAGCCCCAAACAGTCGTCTGGGACGAGACAAAGGAAAGAGCTCTTAGCGCCCTAAAGAGTGCCCTAACAAGCCAGCCGGTGCTACGATCGCCAGACTATACAAAAGGGTTCGTTGTTCAGTGCGATGCTAGTGAGCGAGGCATGGGCGTTGTACTGTGCCAACGGGAAAATGGAGAAGTAGAACACCCCGTCCTGTATGCTAGTCGTAAGCTGACCAGTCGTGAGCAGGCGTATAGCGCCACCGAGAAAGAGTGTGCATGTCTCGTGTGGGCCGTTCAGAAATTGTCATGCTATCTAGCCGGCTCGAGGTTTATAATTGAGACGGATCACTGCCCTCTCCAATGGCTGCAGACCATCTCTCCCAAAAATGGCCGCCTCCTGCGCTGGAGCCTCGCTTTGCAACAATATTCCTTTGAGGTGCGTTACAAAAAGGGGAGTCTCAACGGTAAACGCCGATGGCTTAAGTCGAAGCCCCTAACGTAGGAATCAGCCTCAAAATTGTTTGTTACTGATGTTTTTCTTCCTGAGGCAGGATTTTTAACATATTGCTTTTGTTTAGTGTTTCAAAGTGATGACATGCTTTCTAGTGCAATTTTCCAATTTGTGGACGCGTTCTAAGTGCTGCTAGACTACTGTAAGGAACTAGGCAGTGGTATAGAAGGGGAAAGAGCCTGGCAGGGCTTAGTGAGGGTTGTGCCGTGCTTGCTGACTGAGCGGTTGAGTTTCAGCGTAGTTCTAACGATTGCCGGGAACGAGACAAAAATGTGAACTCTCCCGAAGTCACTTTGCAGTGTCCTGTGCGAACCTGAACGAGAGAACGAGGCCTTCTCTGTGCGCTGCGCTCAAGAAACGTCGAGGGACGCCCGACTTCGGTTATGAGCATCATCGAGCGACATCCCTCCGGACAGCGGATGCAGTCCCCTGACCATCGGGATCTCCTTCCCCCGGCGGGGCGGTCTGTTACGTTTCGCCTACGACGCGCGGTTTAGCCGGCGCGGCTGCAACAAAGCGGCAGACATTTTGGCCTGTTCGGCGCCGCGCTACGCCTCCCCGCCAAGCGCGTCCCGGCATGTTCCGATGCCACGTGTCTTCATGTGCGTGTGTGAGTGTATGTGCATATTGTTGCCCACGCTTGTCGAAGCGCGGCAGCCGGGGAGAGGAGCTCCCAACAACTGTGAAGCAAGGGGGTCCGAGCGGCGCCGACACGACGGCTGCTCCTCCTTCTCTTCCCATTGTGCCCACGCTTGTCGAAGCGCGGCAGCCGGGGAGAGGAGCTCCCAACAACTGTGAAGCAAGGGGGTCCGAGCGGCGCCGACACGACGGCTGCTCCTCCTTCTCTTCCCATTGTGCCCACGCTTGTCGAAGCGCGGCAGCCGGGGAGAGGAGCTCCCAACAACTGTGAAGCAAGGGGGGGGGGGGTCCGAGTGGCGCCGACACGACGCTGCGCCACCTTATCCCTTTGTTCCCGAGCGGCACCGTCACGTGCTCGTCTATGGAGGGGTTCCTTCTTGCCCTCAACTGCGAGAGTATAAAAGCAGCTGCCCCCGGACGCCAAAAGGAGGGCTCCGATTTCTTCTGTTGAGTAACGTGCTCTCCCGTCTCTCTACTTCGGTCAACCTGACCGCCAACTCTTTGCGATGTTAGAATAAACAAGTTGTTTTGTTGTTACCAGTCGACTCATGCTTTGCCGGGACCTTCGGATGCTTCCAGTTGTACCCCAGGCCGCCAGGCCAACGCTACCCTTGGGGCTTACGACCCAGGTGCAACAACGGGCGTCAGCGCCGAGTTCCCAACAACTCGCGCCAGCGGTGCGATCACAACAGTGCCTACCTTGTGCACGATCTAGAAGTCAGTGTTGTCGACGGGTTGCTAAGGCGCTGGCACACGCGATTCGTTAAAATTCTTACGGGCAACCTCCATCTTCCGACCATGCCTTATTAGCGACCAACGAGTCAATGGATGATTTTATTAGTCTTCTTTATCTTTAAACACGGCGTGTTTCTCATGGTAGGGTACTGTATTTGTCAGGATTCGACTCGTTAGTCAAATTATGTCCATCGGTTGTGTGTTGAACCTTTGACAACTCCGTATCCTGAGATTATATTTGGGATTGGGCTCAGTAAATATTGTATCTGTTGTTATGAGCACGTGCGTGCCGCAGCGTTCTTTTTTTTTGTCAGGATTTTAAACGAAAAATTCGGTACAGACACTCAAGACTACTTACGCGCGGGAGAGTGGGAAAGCATTATAGTCGGTTCGGTGAAATGTTTTCGATTGATGTTTGAGACATGCATCAAACTCCTTACGTTTGAAATGTTCGGCAGCGTAGTGGGGCGCGAATGGTGAAATGCTCTTGATGGACAGAATGTACGTTATGTGCCTCACGATGCGGTTAAGTAGAGAGTGCACATGATTGGGTCGTCGTCGAAGAGCTGGCTACATTCATGCAGCCATGCAGTCATGCAGCCATGCAGCCCACGGGCGTCAATGAAAGCACTAGGGCACACCTTTAGTCAGGCAGAACCGTGGAGCTGCCGTGTCGTTGGGTAAGCGTGCTCGTCGCGCACCACGGAGGCCCGGGTTTGAATCCCACCCAGGTCGAAATGTCCTTGATTTTCTTTTCAAGGCCATTCATTTACTTTGTCTACAGGAACCTCCCCGAGAAATTTGACGTCAGTCGGAGCATTTTTTCTTGACCCGTTTTTACTGTTTGCGCCGTCGGCCATTTTTGATGCCATCTCTTGGTCGCGCCAAAGGCTACGGATTTTCACGTAATAGGACATATGATGCTTTTGCATTAAAAATCGTCTCTCCTTTGAAAGCACAGTAGTATAATATTATTAGTAGTAGTAGTAGGAGGAGGAGGAGGTCAGGAAGAAATAAAGAGAGGAGGCACGGATGTTAACCAGAAATGCTAGTAAACGTTTATTGCATGAAGGGGATTGATGGGTGAGTGGGTGGGGCCCTCAGTCCAGGGCTCCACTGGCTAAGGCCAGTGGAGCCTTGGACTTAGGACCACCACTTAGGAGGGCCAGTTGGCTCTTCCGTTCCGCGCTAGGAAGCCAGATCTCCCACTGCCTTTTTCTGGGTATTTGCCCCAATTTGAGGGAAATGGTACTTGGGTGCCAATTAACTGCACTCTCAAGTAATGTGGGCATGAGTGGGCCGCTCCTCATACCACGGGCAGATGTCCGCGTTTTGTGTGGGGCTTATATGGTGTTGTCGGTATAAATTTATGTACGTGTTTGTTTGTAGTCGGCACAATCACAAGCCCGTTACGCGGTAAGGTCCTGGTGCGTATTACTATATTTTTGGCGGTGGCGTCATTGGTTTTCCAAGACATCACGTGAGTTTGTTAGAGGTTCGTCGATAGGATTGGTCGGCGCTCGGCTGTAAAATGCGTGAGCTAGCCGGTCCGCCCTTTCATTTCCCTCCACTCCTGTGTCTGCTGGGCGCCATACGATGGCATGATATTCTTGTAAGCCACGTCCCAAAATTTGTAAGGCCGCCTTGGGGATGTTTCCAATTAAATATAGGTGGCAGGCTACTTGGCAGTCTCTGAGTACCAAGGCTGACTCTTCTCTCCAGTCTTTATCATTGATGGCTGGGACGATTGCTACCACTTCTGCCGTGCTGACTGAGTTAGCTTTGACAGAGGCTGTTATGGTTGATCGCTGTCTTACATAGATCATTCCGGGATCTGAGCCGGAGCGCTTTTGTAGGTTCTTAGACCTTGCCTGCCTTCTTGGTAGGTGATTCTTAGGATTCATGTTTTTTAGTATTGGGGAGAATAGTATTCGATTCTGTATTTCCCGGGGCATTGGGGTGGTTTCCTCGCTTATGTACTGTGCACGTAGGGGATACCGTAAGCGCTCGAGCAGGGCCCTGCCTGTATTGGTGACATTGAGTCTTTCCCTTTGAGATATTATCACTGCGGCTGCGTGCTCTTTGCACATGTACAAACCTAGGGCCTGTGATAGTTGCGGCAGCGAGGAAACGATTGAACATATCCTCTGTCATTGTCCCCGCTACAGCTCCCAGAGACACTCGCTCGTGAGGGAGTTGGCACGCCTCGACGACCGACCGCTTTCTGAGCAGACGATCTTGAAGTGGCGGCTGATGCACTCTTCACACCAGAAGGCGATGAAGGCACTGCTGAAGTTCCTCCGGTCAAGCGACCTGTTTGAGCGGCTTTTACACCCTTGAGTTCCTTCGTGTGCGTGTTTTTTCTTTCTTTTTCTGTAATCTCCCTCTCTTTGTATGTACGTGTAGTTGTCTTTATCTTCCCGTCTCCCCTTACCCCTTCCCCAGTGCAGGGTAGCGAACTGGATATCTATCTTCCGGTTAACCTCCCTGCCTTTCGTATCTCATTCATGTATATATATATATATATATATATATATATATATAGGGCCTTCAGTCGATCTATGGCGGTATATTCAGGTAGGCTCAGAGCGGTTTTGTGCGGTATGCGTGTCAGGATGTTGATGGCTCGTCTTTCAGAATTTGTAGGGTGCTGGTAAGGTAGTCTGTATGTCACCCTTCTGATTATGAAAGCGTGTATCAATCCGATCGTTTCGTCCTCAGCCCTTCCTGTGGGAGGTTCGGGCCACTTGATGCACTGTACATTTAAGCAAGAGTAGGGCGTGATCTAATCTGCTGTTACTTTGCAACAGGAGGCCCAGAATTCGCAGTTTTTTGCACTCCCCGTATCGGTTGGTCTTGGAGCGTTATCCAGATCTCTGGTTCTGTGCGCGTGTATTTTGCTTTGATTCGAATAAATTCCGATTTCTCCGGCGCGCAGCACGTGGCCGCCGTGTCCGTGAAGGCTCCGACTTTGTTTGTTGTCTCCTGTACGGTGTTTTCCTTACGCCCACTTGAACCTGTCGAGACTCGCAAGGTAATATCGTCGGCGTACAGTGCGTTATCAAGATCTGGTATTGTCTCAAGGGACAGGCCGAGCCTTTGCATCTCGTTGTTAAATAGCAGCGGTGACAAGATGGCGCCTTGCGGGATGTCTCTGCTCGGTATCTGTTCTTCTTCCGATCGGAGTGAGTCTACACCTGTGGTGGCTTTACGCTCAGGCAGAGGTAGGCGTTGGTTTTCTTGCCACAGCTCAATTCTTGCAGCTATTGCAGCATTAGCTGGCGCGATATGCTATCGAACGCTTTCTTAAGGTCTAGCGCTACCACTGTTCTATCGGAGCTGCCTGTCGAAGGGCTTGAGACTTCGTCTCATAACACGAGGAAAATGTCTAGGGCGGGTAGATGGGGCCGAAATCCGAACATTGAGGGTGCGAAGAGTTGGTTGTTTTCTATGTGAGCGGTTAAGCGCGTTAGCACGACTTTATCAAATAATCTCCGCAACCAGGATGTGGGGGAGATTGGTCGCAGATTTTGAACGTTTTTAGCCTTCGCACGTTTGGGTATGATGATTATTGTAGCCTGTTTTCACTCCCTCGGATCCAAGCCAGCATCCCAGACCTCTGTGTTAAAGAAGTCTGTGATTTGATCAACGGTTTCGTAGCTGATATATTTCTTATCAGAAATATCATTAGTGATTTGATCACTTTCCGGGGCTGTGTGTTTCTTTAGGGACTCCTCTGCTGCATGTACCTCCGCTACAGTTATTGGGGCATCGAGCACATAGCTAGCTGCGCCGTCGTAGGCATGATATTGCTGCTTTTGTGGTGGGTTTGCTATATAGGTTTCTCTAAGTTTCCGAAAGAATTCCTCATCCGTAACTTCGAATTCGCTAGCTATTTGCCTTATCGTTCTGGAGGTGGCTGCTTAAGTGCCTGATGGGTCCATCATACCGCGTAGTACGGCCCACGTTGCCTTTGTGTGCAGGGTACCCTGCATGGACCCGCAGAATTCCAGCCAATTGTTATCATGCAAATGTTGGGTGTATTCATTCGCCTCTTGGGACAGTTTCACTATTCTAAGTTTTAGCGTTCTATTTTGCCTGTGTCGTCTCCATCGTCTTATGAAGCTGCGCTTGACGTCCCATAGACGCAGTATAGTGTGGGTCGACAGCTGGAACGTCGTGTGCTAGCGCCACCTTTTTGGTGGTCCACCTGTAGGCCGTCCGTATTTGTTCAGCCCAGGTCGTGGAGTTGAGTTGGGTTGAGTTGTTGTAGGCTACTGGTCGTGGAATTTTTTAACTGGGTGTTTGGTTTATTTTGCCGATACGCTTTCCAGTCAATGATTGTTGCTTGACCCCGTGGTCGTCTGATCTTGGGCGAGTTTACCGAAATGCTTATGATGCTGTGGTCGCTGCCTAGGTTTTCGTCGAGGTTAGTCTAGCTGATTCGGTCTAAGGTCTTTGCATACGCGAGGTCTGAAAAAGTGTCTCTTCCTGTTCGTGTGGGAGAGTCCAGGATTGTGACTAGCCTCATATTCATCAAAATAGCTTTTTAAGTTTTGGAGCTCGGTGCACATTTGTTGTAGAAAATTCTGCATTTGCTGCTTTAGTGTTGCGATCTGATTGGACGGCATATCCCGATTAATGGGGTCTGGCTTTCCAGATTCCTTAGCTATCCCCCGTTTCGTATTTGCAGGCCTGAATTGAATTTGGGTGGAGCGGAATGCGGCCAGCTCTTGTTTGATTTCTGTTAAGCTTGCTTTGGGCAATTTGTTTTCGGCAAGAATGCGTTGGTATTCCGGACTTTCAGCTATGACTTTGGCAGTACGGGTTCTGCTTCAGAGATTCCTTAGCTATCCCCGGTTTCGTATTTGTAGGCCTGGATTGAGTTTGGGCGCAGCAGAATGCAGTGAGCTCTTGTTTGATTTCTGTTAAGCTAGCTTACAGGAATTTGTTTTTGGCAAGAATGCGTTGGTGTTCGGGTCTTTCAGTTAAGGCTTTGGCTGTGGATGACGCAACGTACGCCCAGTTTACCTGTGGGTTGGTTTGTTGGTGGCCTTCCTGACGGGCTGCTATGGACATTGTAGAGGGTGTTTGGGAGACGTTTGAGGGTTTTGAAAAAGAAAAAAAAGTTCGTGGCGGCTCGTTCTGCGAGGTCTGGATCGCGATCGAGATCACGTCCTGGATCTTGATTGGTGTCTCACTCGCCGAGTGCGGCTGTCGGGTCCGTGTCCGAGGCTCGGGAATTCTAGGTTGCTTCTTCCTCTTCCGAGCTGAATCATCGGGGTCGAGGGTTGCGTTGCAGCTTGCTATTGATATATGGTGGAGCTTTCCAGGATGGTTTATTGCGCTGAGATGCTTCGGTTTACTGCAGCTGACGGTTTGGCTTCAGTCTTTTCTTGCAGCTACTGTTTCCTGTGAGGTGTGGCGCTTCGCACGCGGTGCAGCGCGGGGCGAATTCGTGTCCTTCCATGGGGTCCGATGTGCCGCACGTGCGGCACACTTGGAGTGCTGAGTCTGGGCAAACGTCTGTGCGGTGTCCCACTTGTTGGCATAGTTTGCATACCTGCACCGTATCTTTGTAAGGGTAGCACGCTAACTCTCCTCCTTGGTAGCAGACGTAGCGTGGTACAATATCTTCGTAAAAGGTGACCACTGCAGTCTTTGAGTCTCCGAGCATGCGAGTTTGGATGACTCCTACGCTTCGCGATCGGATGCGTAAGCTGACCTTGAGGGTGTCAGGCGGGGTATAGGGCAGTGTACCATGCATTACGTCGCGCACAGCCTCGTCTCTAGTAGCCACGTACGCATTCACGGCATGCGGCCTGCCGTTGATGACGATGGAGGTGAGTTTGCTAACTCGTTCCGCCAGTTCTTGGAAAGGGGTCGATACGATAAAAATAATGGAGCGCGGTTTAATACGGAGCATAAAGTGCTCACCTCGGATGTGTCCGTTGCATGTGGCGATGACCACTTCGGCGAGCAACGGGCTTGTGAGGGATTGGATTGGAAGTCCTTGGTGGAGCCTCACGACGACTTTGAAATCATCGCGTGGGAGTGGTGGAAGTTTGCGGCATTTTGGCCGTTGTTCTTGATTCCCGGAGGAGTTCTCAGCGTCTGCTCTTTCGAAGCTGGGCACTTTTCCCGCTGCTTGTTATTGGCATTTCTTCGCTTGCGCTTTACGCTGTCGCAGGGTGAGTACCGTTTGCCAGTCCTCTTCTCCTGCGTTTGGTGCTGCCCTCGGACCGCCGCCGCTGTAGCTGCTGGTCGGTCCTATGGTCGTGGGTTTGGATGCTGGGGTTTCGGTGTCGCGGCAATCCATTCCTTTGGTGTCTTCGTGACCTCCGGGGCTCCAAGTTGCGGGATTCTTCGCGTCCGCTGCGCCAGACGCCGGTGTTGGCGCCGCCATCTGCTGCCGCGTTCCTCGGCGTTCCGCCGGGCAGCTGCCGCTACCACCTACGCTCCAGTAGGCTAAGCGTGGTGCTCACGAGGTTGGTGGCTTCTAAGGCTCGCGGTGGGATAATAAAAGGTCCCTGGTCAGAAATTGGGTTCTACAGGCTCCGTTTGCATTCACGCATCGAATGGCGTCCGCCAGTCCGGTATTCTTGAAGAAGTGTTCGCTGAAACGCATGGGTATTCGAAGAACGATGTGAGCGCAAGTGCTTCAAGCGGGGCGCTCATCTCGGAGTGCGTCTTTGAAAGCTCACATGTATTGAAAAGTACGAAAGGATCGGTTAGGGAAGGGACTTGCACCGGATATTGGCAACGCCTTTATTGAACAGTTTCTTATTGACTTCGCTGTCTTTGATGTACGAGTTCCTAGGACTGGTACGCATCTGCGAAGGTTGTGGCTTTGTGTGCGTTAGTGACAAACATTTTAACAGCCCAGTTTGAAGCATGTGTACTCTATGGTCGAAAGTGCTAGCTTAAAGGATATGAATAATATGTAAACAAACTTTATGCTCATGTTTATACAATGTTTTGCCACATTGCTTGTGAGATATGTCGACAAGATCTCCAGAATACCTAGGACAAACATCGATGCTTTTCGAGATAACGAATTTTAGCAGCGCTACAGACATTTGGCTCCATCGATAGCGAAGAGCTGGAGCTGGGTATGTCGTACAAGCGCTGGCTTGGCCTAGCGGTAGCGCGCAGTCTTCAGCCGTTTCCGTGGCGGTCGGCTGTGGGACTTTATCTACCGAGGAGAAAACTTGAGTGTGTTGGGCGCCTCGTGCTGATGTTCTGCCCGTTCTGTCGTCGTTCTTGCAGACATGCCATCTGCGTTCCGACCGAGTCTGTATAACATGGAAATAGGTTACTCGTGGCAATGAATACGACACAATGACGTCATTCTAGCCGCCATGTTGGAGGACTAGCACGTTGAGAAGCGGTGTTCGTGATGTAACGTGAAAGCTATTATACCTCTTAGATGACGGTTTTCTGGCATCTGAAGAGTGGCATCCCCAGGAATGTTTTTCGAGGGGGGTGGGAATTCTGGTTAATTTCGGGCGTAGGAGGTACGTGTCCAGTGTGCCCCCGCCCATGACCTGAAAGTTTCGATCAGGGTGATTTACTGCTCTTCTTTAGATGCCGTAGACGGTGGTGGCGCTATGTCGCGTTTCACCGCCAGGGGGCTGATGGTTGCAGTGCGCGTTCTTCGCCGGTGTTCTGGGGGGTTATTCTGTAAGAGTCCACCTAGTGGACTGTGCAATTCGGCCGCTGCTGATTGGATGCGACTGTACGAGAGAGGAGGAGACGAACGGCCCTAGCCAATCAGCGGCGGTCGAAATTGACAGCTGTTGCGTTTCGCCTGCGACACGTGGTTTTGCCGGCGCGACTGCGGCGGGGCGGCAGACATTTTGGCCCGATCGTCGTCGCCGCAACACTCATCGCCAGGTGTTTCCAGGCGCGACTGCGGCGATGCGACCGCCTAGGGATCATCCTCGCATTCCAGTCATTGTGCCCGAAACAGGCGATGCCAAAGCAGGGATCTCATTCCAGTCATTGTGCCCGAAACAGGCGATGCCAAAGCAGGGATCTCATTCCAGTCATTGTGCCCGAAACAGGCGATGCCAAAGCAGGGACCATCCTCTCATTACAGTCATTGTGTCCGACCGGCAGCGCCACGACAGGGTGCTACGAGATCGTGCTCGACATGGTGCTACGGCATCGCTACGACAGTGTGCGTCACCATTAGCCCATTGTACATTCACGTGCTCGTCTTTTGAGGGGTTCCTTCTTGCCCTCAACTGCGAGAGTATAAAAACAGCTGCCCCCGGACGCCAAAAGGAGGGCTCCGATTTCTTCTGTTGAGTGAAGTGCTCTCCCGTCTCTCTACTTCGGTCAAACCTGACCGCCAACTCTTTGCGATGTTAAAATAAACAAGTTGTTTCGTTGTTACCAGTCGACTCATGCTTTGCCGGGACCTTCGGATGCTTCCAGTTGTACCCCAGGCCGCCAGGCCAACGCTACCCTTGGGGCTTGCGACCCAGGTACAACCACGGGCGTCAGCGCCGAGTTCCCAACAGATCGTACCAGCAGTCGGATCCAAACATCTGGTTGGCAGCGGTGAGATCGCCTCCGACTTCAAACAACTGTCTGCCAGCGGTGAGATCGCGACAACGGTGGCCAGCAGCGAAGAGATGCAGTTGACGGTATGCTGAGCAGCTCAACGACGATCCGGGAGCAGTGCAACGAGCCCTGTGTGACGACTGGTTGCCTGCAGCGGAACGACTGCGCGGAATTCCTGCCTGCGAGGTTTGGTGAGTGCGGGACTTTCTTCTTCTGAGCTTTGCCAGGCTTTTGTTAGTGTCAGAAACAGAGCTGGTAATTGTGGTTGTCGTTGCTGCCGGGTTAGTTGCGGCAAGACAATAGTAAGCAGTAGAGAAAGCAGCATTCAGAGCAGCCATGGATTTGAAGTCGTTGCGCAAACCGAAATTGTTGGAGCTTGCAAGAGAGTTGGGTCTGGATGTCTCGGACAAACTCAGAAAACCGGAACTGATAAAGGCTATTCTTGAGTTAGAGGCTGAGGATGACGAGCTGTCGGAATGCCTTGAGACTATTGAGGAGAGGTCAAAAAGACAGGAGCGCGAACTTAAAGAGCAAAAAGAGAAACAGGAGCGCGAACTTAAAGAACAGAAAGAGCGAGAGCAACAAGAGCGTGACCGTCAACACGCTTTGGAAATGAAGCGTCTTGAGGTAGAAATGGAACGCGCTCGTAATGGAAGTCAGGCACACGGTGCAGGAGAACGAGTATTGTTCAAAATGACTGACCTGATGCGGCCGTTTAAGCTTGGAGAGGACATTGGTTTGTTCCTGGTTAACTTTGAGCGAACGTGCGAGAAGCAGGGGTTCTCTCGGGAAACGTGGCCACAGCGCTTGCTCACTTTGTTACCCGGCGAGGCGGCCGACGTAGTCGCTCGCTTGGATAGAGAGGAAGCAGAGGATTTCGACAAAGTAAAATCGAGTCTGCTAAAAAAGTACCGGCTGTCTGCGGAGGCGTTCCGTCGGAAGTTTCGGGAAAATGAGAAAGGCAAAAGTGAGTCATATACAGAGTTTGCGTATAGGCTTATGTCGAACATGCAGGAGTGGCTCAAAGAAGAGAAAGCGTTTGGTGACCACGATAAAGTTCTGCAGTGCTTCGGGCTAGAACAGTTTTATAGTCGGTTACCGGAGAACGTGCGATACTGGGTCTTGGATAGGCCAGACGTTTGTACGGTGGCTAAAGCCGCTGAGCTAGCCGAGGAGTTTGTGACGCGTCGGGCTCGCGGAGCTAAGGACGGTCAAAAGGGTGAATTTGGCTCGAAGTTTGAGAGGCCGAAGTTCACACCCATGAGAGCAAAGGGGGACACGCGTAGTGCGGATGCGAGCGAAAGCAGTCCGACCAAACGTAAAGAGACGGCGGCAGCCAAACGCAGAAAGCGGTTCGAGATGAGGCGAGCGCGCTTGTGTTATACGTGCCAGAAGCCGGGTCACTTTTCGGCGCAGTGTCCGGAAACAACACCAAAAGTTGTGTTTTTTTCAATAGGCAGCACTGACGAGAACATGAAGCTTCTCGAGCCTCACATGCGAGACCTCCTCGTAAAGGGGAAAGAGCCTGGCAGGGCTTAGTGAGGGTTGTGCCGTGCTTGCTGACTGAGCGGTTGAGTTTCAGCGTAGTTCTAACGCTTGCCGGGAACGAGAACAAAAATGTGAACTCTCCCGAAGTCACTTTGCAGTGTCCCGTGCGAACCTGAACAAGAGAACGAGGCCTTCTCTGTGCGCTGCGCTCAAGAAACGTCGAGGGACGCCCGACTTCGGTTATGAGCATCATCGAGCGACATCCCTCCGGACAGCGGATGCAGTCCCCTGTCCATCGGGATCTCCTTCCCCCGGCGGGGCGGTCTGTTGCGTTTCGCCTGCGACACGTGGTTTTGCCGGCGCGACTGCGGCGGGGCGGCAGACATTTTGGTCCGATCGTCGTCGCCGCAACACTCATCGCCAGGTGTTTCCAGGCGCGACTGCGGCGATGCGACCGCCTAGGGATCATCCTCGCATTCCAGTCATTGTGCCCGAAACAGGCGATGCCAAAGCAGGGATCTCATTCCAGTCATTGTGCCCGAAACAGGCGATGCCAAAGCAGGGATCTCATTCCAGTCATTGTGCCCGAAACAGGCGATGCCAAAGCAGGGACCATCCTCTCATTACAGTCATTGTGTCCGACCGGCAGCGCCACGACAGGGTGCTACGAGATCGTGCTCGACATGGTGCTACGGCATCGCTACGACAGTGTGCGTCACCATTAGCCCATTGTACATTCACGTGCTCGTCTTTTGAGGGGTTCCTTCTTGCCCTCAACTGCGAGAGTATAAAAACAGCTGCCCCCGGACGCCAAAAGGAGGGCTCCGATTTCTTCTGTTGAGTGAAGTGCTCTCCCGTCTCTCTACTTCGGTCAAACCTGACCGCCAACTCTTTGCGATGTTAAAATAAACAAGTTGTTTCGTTGTTACCAGTCGACTCATGCTTTGCCGGGACCTTCGGATGCTTCCAGTTGTACCCCAGGCCGCCAGGCCAACGCTACCCTTGGGGCTTGCGACCCAGGTACAACCACGGGCGTCAGCGCCGAGTTCCCAACAGATCGTACCAGCAGTCCGATCCCAAACACAGCCCACTAGGTGGACTCTTACAGAATAACCCCGCTGCTCCGCGTCTCCTGTCGACATACGCCGTTTCTTCGAGTCGTCTTACCACAGCTTCGCGTAGGCCGGCTCCCACAGTGCGCGGTATGCGCATGACTTTGGAAAGCGAATGGTCGGAAGAGCATGTGGCCTGCGTAGAGTAAACGCGCGGAGAAGAGAGCGCAGCTGCGCCCGGGGCCGTTGCCAATTGCCTTCGTCGTCACTCTGTCGTCATTCGGGTGACGTCATGCCCCCGTCTTATTATCAGCGTCGCGCCAAGCAAGGGGAAAAGAAGAACTGTCTTAATATCTATAAAGACAGCAATTTTCATATTTCCGCAGCTACGTTCATGCTCGACGTTTGTCACACGGTCCAGCACTGCATGCATAGTGCCACGCCGCTGTCTAAACCCTGTCATGTAATCGCATAGCACTTTTGTGTTTGCGCACCAGCATTTGAGTACAGTTCTACCACTTTCTTCATTATGCTCTGCAAAGGCAGCTTGTGAGGCTTACGGGCCTGAAGGACTCACGATAAATTGGGGTCTTACCAGGTTTAAGGATTACGATTACGCCTGAAAACTTGCATGAAGCCCGAAGTAGCTCCTCTACCTGGAGGACATTAAGTAACTCTGAAGCTGCCATTCTGCATGCTGGTGTGAGCTTTCTTTTACGTTATATTTGTAAGGCCACTTGGGTATGGAGTATTCTTTGTACAGCAGGGCGCTATTGCTCAGCTCAACTCATTTAAGGTAAATTTACGGCAAAGTTGAGTATGTCGTGGTAAAGAATAGGTGCGAGCTTTCGGGAAAGCGAGGGCTGCAGAAATAGCAAGTCGATTGCAAGTGATTTATAACCAAGGTCTTAGTATCACCTCACAAAAATCATGGGCAGTGATTACTTCCGCTGACGTGCGAGCTGTAGCTCGGACACGGAAAGGATGGTTCCTGCCTGACTGGGTCATTCAATCAGCAGTCAACCGACCATATGAATGAATGAATGAATGAATGAATGAATGAATGAATGAATGAATGAATGAATGAATGAATGAATGAATATATCTTTATTTCCAATAGATTGGGGGAGACAGGGAAGAAAAGCTGCAAGTGCAGCTTGAAATTCGAGGAACTGGCGGGAAGGGAGTCAACGCCGCGCAAAATTCAAGCGAGCATCTGCTACATAATTTCTGCAGGCGTCTCGGCGACGTTGCATGAATTTCTTGTGCGCTTTTGTTCGCCTTGGGTGGTCCACCGATTTATCGATTCATTCACTTGGAACTCTTTGTGGATTGGATTGTTGGTGATATTATCGTCCATAATAACAAATGTAGCTCATATTTGCGTGATAGCATTTTCTTTTAATTTCGGGCGTAGGGTGCTGATTATAGGTACCGGAGATTCGCCGTCCATCGCTTCACTGGAATCAAATAGTTTTCTACGACGTGTTGAGCTACGACACTAATTCAAAAAATATTTAACTTGCAAATCAGGGGTTCCACTGCGTAACCTTGCATTATGTTTTAACACCTTACAAGTGGGTTGTTTATCCATTCTTATTTTTTTTTGCACAATTGAAATGACCACTTTGGGTAAACTTTCTGCTACGTGGACAAGAGAGAAGTGTCGCATGACCATATGGCATGACCATGACTTCGGAGGGTTACGCCTCCTTGTATGTGTTTGTTCGCGCGATTCTTGTATCACAGTATACTTTTGTGTAGCTTTTAAAGCCTTCGTATATTCACACACCATATCTTGAGAAGAAACGTCACATGCCAAATCTGAAATTTCCCAGAATGACATTTGTCGCGAAGTTATCTATTGCCGTGATGACAAAAGCCTGAGCTGCCTGTATATTGTACGGAAAGTAACTGCAAATGTTAACTGAGTACAGCTCCTCAAGATGGAGAGTCGGAGTGTTATTCATTGCAAATGTTAGCAGCATAATATATGTTATTATGCTACCGTTTGAGCATCGGCTGTCCTTATTGAAAACAAGGGATTCGAGACGGGTTTGTAGTTTCTGCTGACAGAGCTTTGCCGACTAACAGATGCCAGATTTCTTTGATAATCTCGATTACTTTAAATGATGATACTTTTTTAACTAAATTAACAGACCAAATAATTACCTACTTGGGAACATCTCATTGAAGAATACAAGCCAGCCAGCACTCAAAACGTAACGTTTTGCCGGGTCTCTGCGCCGGTCTCAGAAACAAGTGCTCAAAATTAGCTGCACCAGTAGGTGTTGCCGCACTATGAGAAATGCAGCTTCGAAAGCTAATAACTGGAATTGGAATGGATTTAACTGCGATATTTTGAGTCCGCAAACTTGGAAACTGGCGCGTGGCACATAGTTTCTTGCAAAATGTTTTGCATAGTGCATTGCATGAATTCACTTTTGCAGTTGCAACATGCTCTGTAAACGAAATAGATTAAAATAATAATAATAATCAGTGCTATTTTGTTAGTTATTAATCGTAACGAAGGCAATCAGGCAAATTACGATATCGGCTGCACAAGCACACCATGTATCAAGGACGCATTGAAGTAGTGCCTATCACTTCGCAGTTCGATTCTGTTGATACATGTTATTTTCTGGTTAGTATTAGTTGATTGCGCAAGATGCCAATGCTTCACCAGTCGCGTAGGATGGCACAAAGTGAGAGACGGGGCCAAACGCGTCATTTCGAACTTACCATTTCCTGTCTTCTAACTGAATCGTTCAAGTCGCGTGACATTTTGCCTACATCCATTCCACACGTCCACTTTGCTTGACTAGAAAACTGTCGCCATCGGGCGATGGAGCTTGGAGGAAAAAATTCACAGTCAGTCCACTCACACACAGGTGTAGGTCCACAGGTGTACGACCAGCCGAGCTGTATACAGTAAGCCGTCAGTTGTACGAACGTCGGTTTAACGAATATTTCAGAATACCGAACTTTTGGGATTTCCCCGACAGTTTTCCTATGCATTCAATGCAAAAATCTATCAGTGAAACGAATTTCTGAACAGTGACTATTTCAGTTGAGCGAACTTGATCAGCGGATCCGGGCTCATTTTTGAAATCAGTTCAGCTAAGTTTCGCGTTCTGCAGCGCTGGCTTAACCGATGCCCGCCTCCCCCAAGTCGCCCTTCCAGCGGCGGCTATCTCCACTGTGACAGTGAGCTGGTCACCTGTGCGGAGCTATCAGACCTGCAGATTGTTTCCAGTGTTCATCTCGAAGAAGAAGAGTGCGACTAGAGAGATGCAGTGACAGAGCCAGATTCAAATCCTCTCATTCTAGCCGAAGCTGTAGGATATGCCTTGGAAAGCTGCGAGACTTCGTGTCTCAGCAACAAGCTGTGGCAGAGGAAGTGGGCAAAAACAGAGGCTCTCAGGACAGCTTTGTTACTTCTTGCTCCTTAAGAGCGCCAGTGCAAATTAGATTTTTTTTCAAAATGAGATAGGCAGCAACGTAACTGTTACGCACTTCGTATATATTGATGTACATAACTCCATAAATCACTTTTCACACTTTTGACTCGACGTCTGCTGTGGCCTATGCTGTTCCATATTCTAGTGAATATTCAGTCTAGAGAAATTTCAGTTAAGTGAACCATTTCCTTTGGTCTCTTGAAGTTGACTAAAGTGGGAGTTCATTGTATAGATATAAATAAAATAAACCAAAACAACAAAACATTATAGCACAAGTATGTACTTTCTTATGCTTATTTGTATTTACGTTTACGTCACGACCATTGGAATTATTGCTTTACGGTCGCTATGATAGACGGCCATGGGCCCTGTGACGACACTGGAGATGTTCTTAGCGAACGTTAGGTCTATGCACGGCCGATGGCGCGTTGTGGAGACATTGGTCTTGGCGCAACACTGAAGGGCCAACTTTCCGTCGGAATGAGGCACATCGACGTTAAGGTCACCCACAATGACGACGGGATTGGGGTCCACCGGGAGGATCCACTCAAATGGGTCGATCATAAAGTCTTCAAGGTCCCCTCTTTGACGTTGCGGGATGAACGTACACGGTGGCGACAACAGGGCGCAACGGCCGTGCTGTCGTTCTTTGCGTAGAACCCACCGACGCCCCGCCTGGGAATCGAGGCTCCTGTCGCACGCGACGGCATTGTAGTCATCCACCTGAGAAACAGGGCATCGGTCCAGGTCTGGGACAGGCACATGAGAGGCATGTCCCTCAGCACGGCATCGCGGACGATATGCGTGGCGCGAAGACGCAGCGACGTCACGTTCAACGTGGCGAGCGCGAGCGAATGTGGCTCGAGGAGCCGAGCAGCGCACGCCTGGGTTACAGTAGGAAGATGGTGTGTGTTTAAGCGTCTAAAAGGTCACGATCCAAGTTTTCTTTGGCATGTTGGAACCTGTGATCACCCTTGGCGTTGCAACGGTAAGGTACAGACGGTTAAAGTCGGTGCAGCGGCTCAACTCCACGTATGCTAGCTTCCGTGGGTGCATCCGGTCGTACTCGTGCACCACGTCAGAGTAGCACCAGTACGACGCACATCACGCAAACGCACATCACGAAACGCTGGAAACTAGCCTAAAATAGCTCCGCTGTAAAAAAAAAAGGATGACTCAGTGACCGTAGGTTCGGTGCCCCGCCAAAAGAAGGGCCGGCTCGCATAATTTTTCGAGCGAATACACCACAGTCCAAGTGCTGTTCTCACTCAACGAAAGCTTTTGTCTTTCTTCCCTTCATTTGCTACACTTACACCAGTTTCTGTTGAGTTCACCTTAATGTTCGCTGTGGTAAAATTATTTGGGTAGCACTCTAATCCAGGGGCAAAACGCACAAAGGAGAGAGAGAGAGAGAGAGAGAGAGAGAGAGAATATATTGACGGAATGCAGAGAGGTTGGCTTGAAGCGATTTCCTCTAACCTGCCCGTAAAGCACGCCTTTGTATACCCTAATGTAATTTTTATCGAGCTCATTGCTTGTGACCGCTCTGTGCCGTTTCTGTATTCTTGTCTAGGACGGTACGACCGTACAAGAGAAATGCATTCGGTGCTGCTTTCGCCGAGAACGTCACGTAAACGAGGACATGAAGCTGTCTATCAGCAGACTCGCTTTATTCAAAATGTGACAATATTTTTTCGTATGCCATAGAGCCTGTCGGAAAAATTCCTTGAGCCTACTGAAAGCAGTAAAAGCTTCCATGAAATTTCTGCAGCGCCAAGAATAACAGAACCTCAAGCTGAGTACGCAGAGGTGAACAAGATTATCCCCTCATCTCCCTATACAAGGCGACTTTGTCGGAAACTTCTACTAGAAGGTCTGTAGCCTCTCTCACACAGAAATGTATAAATCGAAGAAAACCCAAGAAAATCAAACAGCCATTCGACGTAGAAGCACCAGAAAATTAAATGTATGTTTCCAACCACGTGACCCGCATCGAAGGGTGCTGATAGTGCTTGGTTTGCAAGTTCTGGAAGCTAATTGTGGTAGCTACGAGCTACAACGAGTGTGCCAGTGATGGTCGCGTGGGGGTCCACGTAGACTACCACAAGTGCACCATTTGCAAGCAATAATTTGTGCTATTGTGTTGTCATCTTTTGCCTCCTCTAGCTGCCTCGCTTTGCCCCGGGGACGGGGCAAAATTAAACATCGCTCACTTTTTCTAAACAGTCCTTATTCAATACTCACGCTAATTGCTTTACCGAATATTTTCCTGAAGAAGAAGGAAGGGACTCGGGGGACAATATGAGCTCATTTTTTTTCTCACAATTATCAATTTAAACAAAAGCAGCATCAATTTGAAGATCTCTTTCTCGTTTTGTTCCACTGTACTCCAACTGTGTTATCTTTAGTGCAATCGCACCAGTTGTCTGTTGCATGCTCTTGATGTAATTGGAATATGGTTGTCTGATATCGAACGCAAACCGCGTAAGATGCTAATATCCAGGTATGTACATCTGCAGGTGCTGATATCCAGGTATTGATCTACTTTATCCAGGTACATTACTACATGACATTACGTTGTCGAGGCACAATAGCGCTGTGTTTCGGTAATGCTCACGGGAATTAATGCAGCGTTCGGGCGAGAACTGTAGGCAACATTTACATTAGTGCACTATTATTTTGTCACAATGATTTCATTTGATAAACTGTGCTTTTTAATGTTGTATATTTCTAGCCCGCGCACGGCAATAAGAGAAACAGATAGATTTTTTTCCCGGTCGAGACATAACGTAAGGAGAACACGCATGTCGATGCATGTCACGAAAGAAATTTAAGAATAAACTGAATTAGTATTAGTTTCGATATATTGAAATTTGTTTCGATTGTGCGGCGGTTCCTATATTTATGATCGTGCTGTTATTGCCGCCAATCGTACGAGATTTCGCCAAACCGTTTACTCCAAAAGACGGTTAGCACGGAGCAACAAGTCAGTATAGGTACGTTTTAGGGATTCGTTTGTAATGTATTGTAATGTAGATAACCTCGGTGCTGCTTACTATGACATAATCAGTACACAAGTAAAAAGATGTGAAGCAATACACGCAATTTTACGAAAGCTCGACTTAATTCTACCCTCGAAGCTTAAGGAAAGGCGCTGAGTAAGCATAAATTTGATTGCGACCGGAACTACGCGACGCTGTACATGGAAGAGTTCCAGTTTGAATGTTGGAATGTTAGACTCACCTTTTTACAAAATGTTGCACCGTCCGCCGCCCACGAACATAACCACTGATGTTTCCCTTGAAACAGTTCAACGAGTCCTTAGACGATGGCACGGTAAACAAATAGGCAAAAAGAAATAGAGGAAACGAACTGGACGCTGTGCTTCCGTGTGCTGTTAAGCAACCAGAAACGCGCGGCTATTTCACTCCTTCGTTATCACAGTCTTCCAGCTTTGCTGCAGTACATCCAACAAGGTTGCCATCATAGCTGCATTTGGCTTGACGAGTAGTTCCTGGTTTGTCTCAACGAAAAGGTTAGTTCTCCTTGTGTTCTAACCCATAAGTTAGGACATCGACTATTGAGGTCATTTCTTGTTCTTCTTTAACCACCCGATGCGACCTTAAATAAAACAAAAGAATGACGGTTCAAGAGCTACGGGTTAGAAAAGGCGTCACGTTCACGTTTGAGCAAAGGCCCGGGCTCGCCGCAGAAGCGCTCAATACATCAAATGCTGCGGGAAACTCGTTGTGTTTGCAGACTGTTGTCTGCTAGGCCCGCCGTTCTCGTCTTTTCTTCTGCCGACGCCAACGACACGAGGAAAGCTCGTCGTAAATTTGATGCGCGTGGCAAACGCAGTATGCAGCTGCGATGAAGTCCTTACATAAGGGGAACAGTGATCAGCGGTTGCTACAACAACCGTTCTTCGTTCACATTCTCAGCGGCTCGTTGCTTGCAGACGACGAGGTGCAATCGGTTGACACAACAGACGGCACCGCCGCACGGACACCCGCGTTGATGCAGCAGACGACGCTACCGCATACGTTCTTCTCTGACACTCTGTGACAGATTATTGCATGCAGACAAGGTCTGTTCAGACGACGCAGGAGGTGACACAGGCGGGTACTAGGCTGATCCAGCTAAAGACAACACCTTAGTCGTTCCGGTGCGGCACTCGAGAGCAGATTATTGCTTGCAGACGACAAGGTACGTTCGGACGACGCAGAAGGCGACACCACTGCGCGGACGCGCGTTGAAGCGACACGCACCACCGTAAACCTTGTACGACACTCGGCGGCGGGATATTTCTTGCAGACGACAAAGCGCGATCGGTTGACGCAGCAGGCGGCACCACCGCCAGACACCGAAAGATAACGGTATGCCGCCAAAGCGCGGCGCGTTTCAGCCTTGCTCGTGGGTTAAAACAAGCCTGCGGAGTTTTTTCCGCGACTCCTGGCGCTCGCTGTATGCTCTGACGCTGTGATCTTCGGATGTGGAGAGGAGAAGAGGGCACGTGGTAGTATGCTGTAGCGGCGAAGTGGGACCAGAAAGGAGGCGAGAAATGTAGCCGAAGCAAAGGGCGCTACCTCTCTGCAGCTTGAGAGGAAAGGACAGATTGTCGCTGCACGTGGGGGCGGAGGAGATAGGTCGCTCGCGGAGGCCATGCCTCGCGCGCCGAGCGCAGCTGAGTCGTGTGTGACATCTGGTGATAGGCGTCGTCGGTGCAGCTTGTTCGTTGCCTATGCACGGGGAAAAAAGTGAAAGAGAAAGCAATGTACTTTGCCACTGATGAAATCGCCTGCGTATGTCGGTCCTATCGAGGAGAGAGAACTGAGCGCTGCTGGCCCACGGCTTTTATCTTGCAGTACTCAACGTATTATACTATACACTGATTGCATTTTCTTTGTTTTCTTTTCTATGTTCTTCGTAAGGCAATATTTGAAGGAGCGCTAACATTGATATTATATAATTGTTTACGATGTATTCTAGAGTGTTTAAGAATAAAATATTTTAGCAAACGCAGCAAATATGTCCATTCCAAAAGGGCAACACGTTCAGTGTGTAGCCCCATGATGTTTTTGCATGGATCGAAGTGCAGTAAGTGTCCATATTGCGAACATGCATGTGAAACTTTGCAAAGTGTGTACGTGATGGTATAGCTACCGATGATATCAGTGCTATCACTAAAATAACCACAGTTTAAAATAAACAAAATTGCCGCGCGACTGGTCGCTCGAGGCACTTTGTGTGTATTCGCGGGTTTCTTTCACGCTCGGAAAAACACTTTTATGCAGCATGTATTGAGGAACTGAAAGCTGTACCGGGAGTTTTTCATGGCGCTCTACAATTTTCTCATTGACACTTTTCATCTAATTATAATATTTGAGAACTTGATTAATTATTTAAGACTAATTAAATAATTATGCAGAATGAAAAAATAATCTGAGTATCTCCAAGCGACGGCAAACAACATTCATTACCTTGGTTCTGTCCAGCTATATGACATTCGTATATATTTAAGCTATGGCTAAAGTTAGCTGGGACACCATGTGAATAAACAGCAAATTTCGTGTTTTTTTAGTGGAATTGGGATTATTTCGAGCTTAGAATCAGCGATTTAATCAGCTATCCAATTATTCAGTTCGAAAATTAACATGGCAGCCTTGTGTTACAGATATAGTCGCGAATGGCCACGCAGATGTTCGTGTGGCTAAAGCCCGATGAAGAAGTCCCGAAGGAGAGGATATTTTTGTATTTAAAAAATACCCAATTTTCGCAATAACAATTCGATTTCCTTCCTCTGATTACTAAATCGACGGCATGCTAGTAGAAAGTGGTCAATGTCGTCAGATCCCTGGCAAATAAGACAGATGCAGGGGTGGGACTCTGCGCCTCTTGCGCCATTTTGATACAAACGCAAATTCCTTCCTCAAACTGCGCCGAACACAGAAAATTGACCGTATTTGCGCCAGAACGGCTCCGGCATGTGTGGTCCGGTAGCGACCGCGAATAGCGAGCGGATTCGTTTTTTAAAAAAATAAGAGTGCAGTCGTTCACACTCCGCACACCGCATGACGGCGCCTCCTGCAGAGTTTCTCGTAATTTTGGGCACTTCGGATACGACTTTTCGGCGCCTGTAACACGACTTTTCCACGCTTCTAACACGAGTTTTGGGCGCTTCTAAGACGATTTTTTGACGCTTCTAACCCGACTTTTCGGCGCTTCTAACATGATTTTTGGGCGCTTCTAACACGACTTTTCGACGCTCCTAACACGACTTTTCGGCGCTTCTAACACAACTTTTCGGCGCTTCTAACACGACCTTTCGAGGCTTCTAACACGAATTTCGATGCTTCAAACACGACTTTTCGCCACTTCCAACACGACTTCTTGGCACTTCTAGCACGACTTTTCGGTGATTCTGACACGACATTTCGGCGCTTCCAACACGATGTTTTAGCGCTTATAACACCACTTTTCGGCTCTTCTGAATCCCTTTCCGGCTCTTCTAACACCACTTTTCGGCGCTTCCGGCATGTTGCCGGCGCGCCCGCGCGCGGCCACTCCCGGATGTTGTCGCTGCTGTCGGAATGGCCAGGGCGGCTGTATTTAGAGTGTATTAGAATACGTTTGGAGAGGGCCGAGCGGCGCGGTGCTCCCTATCTGAGGCGCAAAACAACGAAAAGCAGGCTCAAGGCGCTGCGAGCGAACTAGATATTAGGTATGAGCGCACTGCAGTGTGCTCAGCGGGAGGGCGTCTCGTTCCCTGGGGCCGGTATAGCGTAAAACTATTACCATCTTATTCTATATGGGCGAGGCCTGGGCCATTTTGACCTATCACGAAGGGCTACTGGCGGATTCGGAATAAAAACAGAAACAAACGTGAAACCAGAAGGTTAGCCATTACGTGCTTTGGAATCACCCTGGTCTATTATGTAAAAAAATGGCTTTCAGAAAGAGTTCTAGTTTCGCCTAGAGGCGAAGCATCCATTGCGATAGCAAATTAGTGGACAGCTATACAAAGGAAGGATAGTTGTTTTATCCGTCGTGTGCACTTGTAATCATTGGCTTACTAACTAAATTAACAAGCACGGTGTCACGTGCGCACAAGCAAACGTGAGCACATCTCACTCCTTCACCACGCGCACTCACTGTCAAAACACTGGAGGGAGGAACCGCGCTACCAGCAGTGGGCGAATTAACTTTCATGCTGCTTCTCGCTTCAACGCGAACTAAGTGGAGAAAACTCGGCGTACACGAAGCTATCAACACTCGGCGCTTGTGCTCTGTCCATCGCACATTGCGGCCGCGAAAGCCGCGTCATACGCGGCAGCCCCCGGAGTAGAACGCCCTCTCCCGTCTCCCCGGCGCCTTGTGAGCGACGGAGTACGACGCACTTCCTCTTCCCTTTCCCATACGCGCCCGAGATTGAGCCACGATCGTCGGCTCTCAGTAGCACATGCAGCAAACGGCGCGCGGCGATGATGTCATCGTCCTTGAACTTGTACGGAACGTCATGGCGACGCCGACGACGCCGGCACAAATGTGCCTGGAGTATTCATATAATTGCTATCACAATAATAAACCACAGTAGTTCATAACTCACACTTCTTCGTACGTTCTGGTGGTGAAGCGCATTTCCAGGCACTTCGCCCACAATATCGAGCCAATAAAGAAAATTGTGTTTATAAGAAGTGCTTTGGGCTGCATTTCAAAATGTCTAACTCAATACTGGAGAATACATGTTTTCTGATTGTTATCACTAATTAAAGATCTACAGGCACTATTACCAAAATTTGCATACACAGGCGGTTTCATAATCACAGTAATCTGCTTCGAAATTCAGCTTCAGACGTTGGTTAAGACAGTTGCAGTACAGCGCTCGTGTTGGTTTATTCATTTTCGTCGTGGTTTCGAAGTGTGCTGCCATATTCCATATTACATGTTCCATTATTCCACCAAAATTCAGATTGGCCTGCTCCAAGCTGCTCCAAAATTTAATTCAGTCTGCCCCAATCTGCTCCAAAATGCAATTTTGTCTGCTCCAAAGTGCTCCAAAATAAATTTGGGCAGTCACACCCCCGCAGATGTGACAGTGCGAGACAAAACCGGCATACGTAAAAATTTAACGGTGGGATGCGGCAGCGTAATTTTGTCACGGAGATTTCTAATTCACGTGTGGGACACCATTTATTGTCCCATGAAAAGGACAGATGATTAAATTCCGACATTTGAATTTTCAATTTTGTTGAATGTTCGAAAAGAAAATGTCTACACCTGGCCCCAGTAACATAAGCCGAAGTAGGCATAACGGACATAACAGGTCCATCAAGAGAGATCCGCGCAAGTGTGTCAGCCATTTCTTTTAAGAACATACTGCGATGGCCTGGAACCCATACCAATCGCACCAGACTTAGGGTTCAAGGAGTTAATGATTTAAATGTATTGGCTACAGTCGTGTCCGAAGATCAAGGGAGTGATGTACATACTGACAGTGAATGAGTCAACATAACCACTGTTGAATGATTTGAGCAAAGTTTTCGCAGAGCTAAGATAATGGCTGATAATACAGCAATAAATATGGGCGTAAAATCCGGAAGGCGTAATGCCCATGACAAGGATAGTGACTCGGAGAAAATACCCGCACCCCCGTTCTCCTCACTCATTGACGCATCAGTCGCAATCACACTGTCTATTCCCAAATGCGTTAAATGATCTCGTAACATGTTATTAAGATATGTAGTAAGCAGGAGTTTGGCATTCGATGGAAATACGTATAGCATCAACTTCAATCGTTTTATTAAGCAAAGGCTTGTATAGGCAAATGATCTCGCCTACAATAACGCCTAATTAATATAATTCAGCTTGTACAAACAAAACCTGCCGTCTATATTAGCGGGACCAGTGCTCTTCGAAAAACGCCCTCATTTCACTAATGCTTATACATACAAATTTTGATCGTGTCAAAGAAGATTCCTATATGGTTAAATATGTTTTACAATGGAATGCGGAATCTGCAGGCAAGAGTAGGCATTCGTGCTTCTTGATACAAAACGTTGTTAGCAACAAATTTTGGTAAACCAAGACAATTCCGAAGAGCCTCCCGCTCTAGAAGAACCAGGGGACTAATCTTGTATGCTGGTCCACCAGAGAATAGCACGCACCGAAATTCGATTATCGGTGTAACATGCATGCGATAAACCATAATTAAAGTTTCCCTGCGCTAGCCCAGAGTGATGTCGCCCTAGTTTGCTTGTCATGCCAACAGCGCGTGCTGCCCTAGATTTAACGTGATCAATGTGACTGATCAATGTGAGACGTCTTCTTCCTCGTTCGCATGCTTGACAGCCTCAAACAAACACTGTCGATCTGAATAGCTGGCCAGTTACGCTTGCGTTTAAAAAAAAAGGAGCATTACTGTCCAACTGAACACCACTGAGCGGTCCTTCGAGTTGGAACTCCTCGCTGGCAAGCGAGCGCGTTGAAACGCTTAGCCTGTTTTAATTTGGCCTTACCGAGTCGCAGGTAAAATACAAGCGAGACTCGCGTAAAAAGCGTTTCACCCAAGGGGCTCTAATGCATTCCCCACACGTAAGCAGTCTTAAGTATCTCTGCCAAAATCCAGTTCAATTTATATTAGGGACTGAAGGTACCTCTTTCTGCCATGCTTGCTGCAGAGGCACCGCGATAAAAGGCATGTGCGCGGTGCTGAACTGAATTTTATTGTATCTTTACTTCTTGCGAGTTACTGAGACTCAGCGAAGTTTCAAAAACGAGAAAACGACAGAGGTTATACAAAGTGGTATCATCGTAGCACTGCCATTTGGGTTGGCTCGATTTGCAGTGGTAGTCAAGCGCTTTTCGCTGTAGATTTGTGTGCGCTCACGTATGCATGATCATCTTTGTATATACACATCTCATAGCACCGATACAAAACTTTATAATGTCACATCATCACTGCACATAACCATTGTGTACACTGCATACACGAACGTCACGTTGTGTTATGTGACAATTAGTTATGTAACTGTGCGTTTCCGTGGGTCTATGCGGTTATATGTTAGTGAGTGTGGACTCGGACACGTCTTTGAAAACGTGCCATGTATACAGCGCTTCGAGCTTGGTGTATGTTATCGTACTGGTGAAATTGTCCCGTCATTGTGACTCAGTGTTCGTATTGTCTTTTGTTGAAATAAGCTTTTTTTTTGAAGGATTGAATGTTACCGTTGTCTTGAAAACTTAATTTCGATAGACCGGAGACTCCCATAGAACCCAGCGGCTGAACTCATTGTTTGCAGTGATGCTGGTAAGCGTTTCCTGATGGTTTTGTATATTACCGTTGTTTTGAACAACTAAATATAGGGAAGGGCATTAACAAGAGCGGACACTCCCATTGAGCCCAGCGGCCGAATCGACTGTAACGCGCCAAGTGGCTGGCATTAAAACTGAACCGCACTCCCGGTTTCAGGTTTGGGCTGGTACGCGTTAGGCCAGCTGCGCTGATCGGTGCAGCATTTGTTTTTGCTTGTACTGCTCATCCACGCACTGTCTTAGTGAGGAATAATTTTTTCTTTTATTGAATAAAATAAATATATCTGCGAGCGATATTTACAAACCTCCATCGAATCTTTCTTCTGTGCAACGTATAATTTCATGAAGTAAACGCAAGACGCTTTGTGACACGAGGAAATCTTATTTTGCTATATATAAATGCTTGTTCCGGGCTTCTTGTGCGTTCATTCAATGTTGTAAGCAGTAGTATAGTTCCCGTAGGAAGCTGCACCGGACACCGTCAGCTGAAGTAAGTAAATTACAAGCTTGTGCCATTTTGGTAGTTAGACCTTATAGGAAAACTGCGTGTAGAGGCGAAACATGCGAAAGTGATGAATGGGCGACAGTGAAAAAAATCGCTTTTATAAACATGACGTATAGAAAACCCTCGACTCATCCCAAACAATACGTTACATAAGATATGATGGAAGCGTCGGATTTCCAAGCATTCCCCCATTTACGGGCCTTACTTCCGACACTTCATCGATTGACTCACAAAACTCGTCCGATGAAGTGTCGGAAGTAAGGCCCGTAAATGGGGGAATGCTTGGAAATCCGATGCTTCCATCATATCTTATGTAACGTATACATACACATAGCCCTTAAGGATCAGCCCACCGAAACAGTAACCAAACAACTAATTGACAAATACCTACCAGTTAGAAATGAGCAGGACCAGCCACTTCAATCAGAATACAGGGGAGCCGCTCAACCTGAACTCGACCAACCCTTCAGCACATCCGAAATCCGCAGGGTGTTAAGGGAACTAAATCGAAAGTCAGCCCCCGGTCCTGATGGAGTAACCAATGCCTCCTTTACTAGATGCCCGCCGCGTTGCTCGCTTTCCCATTGTAGCGGCGGTTCCCTTAGTTGAAGTTAGTTCAGCATAAATTCCGTGTGGCGGCGCTCGTTGCCTTTTCAACTTCCGGCGGATGTGGTAGCGGCGGCTGAATGCAACCGCCGGCGCGTTATATGCGCGGGCGTCTGTTAGCGAGCGTTATCGCGGGCCTCCGAGACTGTGATAGATGCCGCGTTAATCTCAGAGGCCGCAGCACGTGATTGCAAGTTGCAGGCGTTCGCCAATGCAGGCGCTCGTTGCATTTTCGCGGAGGAGAGAAAAGGGAGAGGGCCCGGAACCGAGCTACCGGACAACGCGGCAGGCATCTAGTAAAGGAGGCATTGGAGTAACAAACAGATCACTTAGCAATCTCGATGAGCCGTCAATTGAATCGCTGACAGACTTCATCAATGAAGCATGGATCTCAGGCGAAGTGCCAGAAGAATGGAAAACTTCACAAGTTATACTAATACCGAAACCGGGTAAACCTCCAAGCTTGGACAACTTAAGGCCAATATCACTTACATCATGCGTGGGGAAGGTCGCTGAACACGCAATCCTTAACAGGCTAAAGGACCACTTAGAGGATAATAATATATACACCCACAACATGCTGGGTTTTAGGTCCGCACTTTCCACGCAGGATGCCATGAAGCAAATTAAACACCACATACTCGACGGATATTCTAGAAATACTAAGGCCATACTGGGATTAGACTTGGAAAAAGCGTTCGACAGCATCAAGCATGAGTACATCCTCAAAACAATAGAAGACATTGGACTCGGGTTGAGGATGTTTAAATACATCAAGTCCTTTCTTGAAGCACGCACGGCGACGATAAAGGTCGGAGACACAAACTCGGAAGTGGTTCAGCTCGGAGATCGAGGAACCCCCCAGGGATCGGTGATCTCTCCCGTCCTTTTCAACCTGTGCATGATTGGTCTGTCCAGAAAGCTGGGCAACATTAAGGGCGTTGACCATACCATTTATGCTGATGATCTCACTGTATGGTGTGCTGGTGGCAGTGAAGGGCAGATACAGGACGCACTGACTGAAGCGATAAAGACGGTGGAAGAATACCTGAGACCCACTGGACTCAGGTGCTCCCCACATAAATCGGAGTTGCTACTTTATAGACGTGAAAAAGGGGGCAGGCCTAAGGGCTGGAAACCTCTATCGGAAAGCAATATACACCTTCATACAGAAAATGGTGCCAATATACCCAGAGTCAACGTGATCAGGGTACTAGGCTTTTTCATTGACGTTAACGGTGGAAACCATACGGAGGTCAAGAAAATCACCCTTAAAACGGATAACGCGTGCAGGATGATCAGACGCCTGGCAGGAAGACACAAGGGCATGAAAGAAGATAACCTCATCAGGTTAATCAACTCTTTCGTGCTCTGTCATATTTCATACGCCGCTGCCATGTACAACTGGACGCAAGTTCAACTCAAGAAGCTTGACTCAGCGATCAAGAAAGTTGTTAAAAGCGCATTGGGGCTCCCAATTCGAACCAGCACTGCAAAATTGTTCAAGTTAGGAATACACAACACGACCATGGAGATCGTGGAGGCTCAAGAAACATGACAAATAGCGAGACTATCTACAACCAGCACGGGAAGATCAATCCTGGACAAGATTATGATCAACCCGATTACGGATCCAGCACAGTACACTAAAGTTAATCAAGAATTCGCAGACAACATAATTGTCGCACCGCTACCCAGGAATATGCACCCAAAACATAACGTCAACAGGAGAGTTGCGCGAGCCAAGGCGTTAATCAAGAAAATGGATAAAGGGGGCAGAGGAGCCTGCTTTGTTGATTCGGCTGCTTACAACGATCGAACTAAGTTCGCGGCGGCAGTAGTGGATCATCAGGGCAATTGCACCAACTGCGCCACGGTCTACACTAGCAAACCTGAAGTCGCTGAACAAGTTGCCATTGCATTGGCACTAACAGACGATAGATTTACAGAAATTTATAGCGACTCGAGAACAGCTATTAGAGCTTTCAATAGGGGAAAAATTGCCCCACAGGCTGCGAAAATAATTAACAAAAGGCAAACAAATGTTACGCGTTTCATTTATTGGTTCCCGGCGCACCTTGGTTCACTTGATGGTATTCCTGTCAATCCAAATGAATCGGCCAACAGCGTCGCCCGCGACCTTACAGACCGGGCCGCTTCTACATATGGTTCTGATTCTGCTAGATTGGAGAACTTACAGAGAGATACCCTCATTACATACAATGAAATTACAAAACATTACTACATGGGAAGGAGGGAGTTTCCACCCCCTCACTATAGACTAAACAGAGCACAAGCAGTTACACTTAGGCAATTACAAACAGAGTCTTATTATTCACCTGCACAAATAAAGGAATGGTATGACATTGCAGACATGAATATTATATGCAAAGCATGCAAAAAGGAGATATGCACGCTTGAACATATGCTCTGGGAGTGTGGGTCGCTCGGCCCTGGCATTTCCCGGAATCGGTTTTTAGGAATGATAAGATCTCCAGATCATATCCTTCAAGTCCTGGCTGTCCAGTACGCCCGTGATAGGGCTAGGAGGCTTGACCTCCCGGTCCCAACATGGGACTAGCCAGGCGGGTGGCAACACCTTGTACAGGACAAGAATAAAGTTTTTTCCTCCTCCTCCTCCTCCTCCGACACTTCAAGAGCACAAATACATGTAGGACTGCACGTTTTCGGCACAACTTGGCCTTAGCCGGTGCCATGTAAACAGAAGGGGCCACAGCACAGCCTCCCATCCAGACCATGCTATAGAGTCTCGAAGAATGCCTTCTGCTGGCACTCAAGAGAAATGCGTGAGCGAGAAGATTGTTTGGAGTCGTTTAGGAGACGGACTTTCCGAGTTACAAGTTCCTAGTTATTCAGCTCCTCGGCGTTATTTTTTGTGCAGTCTGCCGGCGCAAGCAGCACACACATTCCCGTGTTATCCCTCTTGGCAATCACTCGTCGCGTTTTCGACAAGCGTGACTATCGAAAGAAGGTATATGTTGTTGGGTGGGCCATAAAAACCGTCAACAAATCTCGGGAGGTTCAGTGAACGCGAAATTAACTGCCTAACAACGGCCGGGCTGCTTTTCGCTAACTGCGTCAAAACACCGGGTGCGGCCAACGTGCCCGAAGAGTATCCCAAAAGTACCGAAATAAGTTACAGTAATTTTGAGCGTCAGAGAAATCGTCCCAAGATTCAGTACTCGCGAATCTAAGTGTGTCAATGACATCAAAATGTGATTGTCAGCCGGAATGTGCCAGTGTCTGCCGACTGGCCTTTTCATGCGAAAGCAGTACATGCCCCATTACGCGAAAATTTGTCATATAGCCGGCGGCGTGACCAAATTATGGTAGCAAAAATGGCCGATGGCGCAATGAGTAAAAACACGTCAACAAATGCTCGCCCTGCCGTTAAAGTTCTCAGGTTCTTGTAAACAATGTAAATTAACGGCCTTGAAAAAAAATTTGGTAAATTTCGGTGTGGGGGGGTATCGAAGCCGGGCCTCCCCGGCTCGAGAAGAGCACGCCTCCCCGACGCCACGGTGGTGTCATTTTCTGAGACTAACGGTGTTGTCTAATACGTGCGTCATTGGGCACGTGACGGCGCAGCCAATGGGGAGTAGATGGCTCCACATCATGAGTGTAGAAAATAAAAAAAAAACACCGACGATTATGATACTCCCTAACGCTAAATTGAGCGCAGCTGCATGCGTGTTTTCATTTCGCAATATACTGCTTGGCGCGGACGATCTGTCTCGTGCGGTACGTTGCAAACTGAGCGAAGTGTGTCTACACTGCATCGCTAATCGGGAGATCGCGAGAGGCGGCGCGTTGGTGACGTGTGGGGGCTATTCACAGCAGCCGCCGCAGACAGACTTCCGCTCATGCAGCGCTTTGTTTCCATACAGACGACGCGCGCTACTCTGACGCCATGTAGTAGCCATCGTCGCCGCAGAGCCCGTCTTTCGCAGCACTACGCTTTTGTTTCCACGCTTGTACCATACCCTCTTCCTCTGCTTTCTGCCTCGTGGTTCCGTTGCGCTTTCGTCCTCCCACTCTCTTGGCTATCGGCGTCTTTCATCATGCGCTCGCTCCACGTTCGCTTTAATCCATGATCGAGTGCATAAGTGCGACTGAACGAGGACGTGGAAAGAAACACATACACAGAGACAGCACTTCTTTGTGTCATGGATTCTAACCAACTAGCCCGCCAACGTGTTTTAACCAATTTCGCTTTAATCCTTCGCGGTGCTCATTCGCTAGGTGACGAGGGACAACTCCACCGCTCGCCGCAGGAACAGGCGCATAAGTCCTGCACTCTAAAACAATTAATGTCCACTTGAACGGTGCTGGATGGCCCTTCGAGTTATGAAACCTCCGCGGGCAAGCGAGCGCTTTGAGACGCTTGGCGCGTTTTAATTTGGCCATAAAGGGGCACAGTTAGAAAGCAGTCGAGAGCCTGCGCGCACAGGAAACGCGCGCCCTCCCCCCCCCCCCCCCAAAACAGAACATTTCATCGAAGTGACTATAATGATTTCGTATTCGCACACGTAGTGTTTCTACCCATTTCTGCCGATTTAAGTGTTTCTGCCGATTTTCTTTTTAAATGCTTGATTCGATATCAAATTGGCGGTAATTTTTATGAAAGCTGTTGGTATGAATATACTTAAACCATATCCGTATACAGTGCCGAACGCAATTCTGTTCGGTATCTGGGATAAATATCTTACGTAATCGCTTTCGAGTTACCTTTGGAAGAGGACTGATGGCAAGTTAGAACGTATACGACGGGTCTCACGTGTATATACTTCCGTATATGACGCGCAGTCAGCAGCACGCGTAATCGCGTAGCCGCGTCTGGGCGCAGATACGCCCCGTATATGCGTCGCTTTCTCTAAGACTCCTTTCCTCCTTTATCGGTTTCCTGAAGGGCTGCTCGAAACCGGCTTCCTTTTATCGGCGCCTGGAGTCTTAGCTACACGCCGTCTCCGCGTGCGGCTCCCAGGAGCGGACGCCGCACCGCGCGATAAGAGGCGCCGACAAAGAGAGCTTTCTCGAGCGCGCGTGGCTTGCCTCTTCCCACGTGACTTCATTTATGCATTCGCTTGGCGCACATTCGTCCGCTGCTCTCGAACGCGTGGGACCGCGCAATCCGCGAGGAGGCCGTTCAAGAGCGGCCTCGTGTACTCTAAGGTCTTGGGCAGTCGTCGCAGAAGGCGCATAGTTGGAAAAAAGCTAGAGCGCAGGAACAAACCTGACACGAAGAAGCCTCTTGTCGTTTTCGAGTACCATCGCGTCTCGACATTCCCACGCTCTAGTTTTCCCTCTAACCTACTACCAATTAGCCCAACTGTGTATACTATGGCGAGGGAGGATATCGTAAGCCAGAAAGAAGAATATATATATATATATATATATATATATATATATATATATATATATATATATATATATATATATATATATATATATATATATGTAGCTGGAGCCTATAGTGAAACGAGATTAGAGCCCTTCTAATCTCGTTCCACTATAGGCTCCAGCTGAGGCAGAACGTTCTTGCAAATGAAACGACGTTCCAGATAAATCGCAAAACACATTGGGAGCCGACATTATATGTTCACGGTTTACGCAGGAATGTTTTTTTTTCTTCATCAGAATGGAGGTGCTCCTATCTGGCACTACCTTGTCGGTCAGCATACGAGGGCTATAGTCGAAGCCCATTTTATAGCGGCTGCCTTCGCATACAACCTTGGTCCATATATCCACGACAATATCAGCCAAGATTCCGAACGACCCAGCAGAAGGCAGCAGACGACAGCAGCAAGAGTCACGCCAGACCCGGGAGAGCAGACAAATTTTGTGCGATTAAGAGCAGTCATCTCAGCCACCCTATGCGAACTGGACAAGCGTCCAATAACAAAAACGACACCCTTGGAAACTGTCCAATGCGAACATCAGCGCGAGCTGCTATGAAGGCACTGCTGCGTTATTTGAAAGACAACGGACTTTGTGACAAATTGTGACTGCACACTGCATGACGTACAATTGGACGTGGACACCGTGTAACACTACACTTGGCGATAACTTACTGTGGCAGCACGGCCAAGGCTGCGCGCTTCGGATCCGTAGCTATGGCCGTGCTGCCACATAAATTTGTCAACAGGCATAGGAAGGCCTTCGGAGACTGTCATAAATAGTTCTGTATTGTGTGTACGTTTTTTTTCTTCCGTTTTTTTCAATCTTCTTCTCTCTCTCACCTATCGTATCCCTTTCCCGTCCTCCCCGTTCAGGGTGGCCAACCGGAGATAATTTCTGGTTAACCTCCTTGTCTTCCCTTGGCCTTTCCCTCTCTCTCTCTCGATTCAGGTAACCTCCCTATACGATTATCGCTTCTCATTCTATTTATCACCACACAGGTCTCATCGCGTGCTCTCAAGCAGCTCCCTCTTCTCCTATATATATATACTGTGCAAAGCATTCAACGACAGTACTCGTCTTTACACTGATGTTTCAACCACCGTTGACGGTTAGGGAAAAGTGAAAATTTTCAGCGAAAAAATCACCACCGTCAAGTTTGAGACGTCAGTGGCGGAGCTTGCAGCTTGCTTTGTGTAATTCTTGAGGAATCACCCTTCAACATGGGGTGTTTTCAGCGATTCCATCGCAGCTCTGTGTATGCATTGCTTGTATTCCGCCTTAATCCGTTGAACCTACGAAAAATTTGTTTTAGAAACTCGACAACTCCTTCATTACCGTGGTGAGCAAGGACCCGAGGTGACGTTTCGGTGACTTCGAAGCCACTGTGACGTAATGGGCAAAGGGCACGCCGTTGAAGCTGCTCCATCTGCTCATGGAGAAGGCGTGCAGGAACCCATTCCAATGTTGAGCCCGGATGTACCAGCGAAATTTAGCGTGCTTGCGAATGGTCACGCGCAGTCCTCATAGAACACACCAGCTTGCAGCAAAATGGCTTGCGTTGCATTGCGGGTATATCTTATACAATGCGCATACATCCAAGTTATTTGATAGATTTCATGTTTTATTAAATACATCCTCATACAAGTATCATCTTCTAACAACCTTTAGGTCCGATAAATTTCGAAATTACCACCACGTGCGCACGTTAACAAATTGAACTCTTAATCCCTCCTCACGCTTAACAAGACATACCGGCCGTTGGCACTGTCAAGATTGGGGGCTCAATCCCATCGCTCGTGATCCGTTGTCGAGATTGGAGTCCGGCATGAATTCGAAGGTAGCTGGCCCATGCCGTCGTCCAACTTATCCACGCTGAGGACGTTGATGAAAGGAAGGACTGCTTCTCATCGAGAACGAGGCATATGGGTTTATTTAGAGCATTTATATCAGTCTAACATGACTGTTTGAGAAAGTACATCAGTCTAACATGACTGCTTGAGAGAGAGTCTCAGTCCAACATGACTGCTTAAGAAAAGTGTGTCGAGCATCCGCACAACAGCAGTTTTTAAACAGTCGGTCGTCCCGCGATACAAGGTGATGCGAACGTTCGTTTAGTCATCGCAAACTAGCCGCCTCTCCGCAGGACGGTTTACACACACACGTGTCCACGGTCCGAAACCGACACCACACGAATTTCGTAGAACTCGGAGTCGTTCCGAGTAGCGCGTTGTCTTGCGTCTTGGTCGGTGCGTGGGAAGGAGCCTCCGTCGGCTTTCCCGCGGTAACGCCCCCGCCCATAGGAGATCAGGTCCGCGTTGTCGCGTTGCGCACAAAGCCTGCTTCGTCGAACTCCTTCAGTCACAATGCATACCAGCTGAAGCGACGCAGAGTGGAGGATGCTCGTATTGTTATCGACACAAAGTCGGCTTAGTCGCGCCGTGGCTAGAGGTTGGCGGCGACGCTGCCGGAATGTTACCTCCACAGTCGCAACTGATTGGCAAAACTTGCACTGCAGCTCGCCGTTCTTAACAGCACATACCACGGCAGCGTGTCAAATATGCACTGCAATTGCTGCAGTATTGTCTTCTCACCGTATTAAAGATGTTCAATGTAGTAACGAAGAACTGTATTCTAAATATGATATCCTGAATGCTTTTTTGTACCTTGTCACGTGAAAATTGTGCAACTTGTATAGTTCGATAAGACTATTGCTTTGAATTTTCCTTTACCAGCTGTTTTCGTTGGTGCCTTCGTAACCAGAAGTTGGCGAGGCTAGTCAAGCTGCTCAAATGCAGCTGTTGAACCACCCTCCCTTCCCCTCCCGCCATCCTCACCATTTAGGTAGGTTCTGTTTTGCGCAGATGTACCATACTGATGCACGGCGAAATAAACCAGTATCTAAAAATTTCAAAATCTAGACAATCCCGAACCGAGAGAACAGTACTTTGCCGCACGTGCAGCTTGGAGTCGCTTTCACAAAATCGTCAGCTTACGACGTTGGAATTGACGGCAGCGCTGCTTGTGGTAACTTACGGTGGCAAGGAAAATATTGAGCACATTCTTTAACATTGTCCTTGCTTGGACCGCGCAGAGGCAGTCGATCTAGACAGCGCTGGCCCGTCTTGACGACCGCCCGCTTTTCGGAGTAGGTGATTCTGATTGGTGCGAGTATGAGGGATGTTTCGCTGACATTCCACACACGTGTAAGAACGACCGCGTTGTCTTGTGACGTTCTAGCAACTCGGGAAATTGCAGGCCGAGTACACGAACTGCGTTGGATGCCACGACAGCGCGAGATTCAGTGCTACCCCCGCATGAGTCTTGATGACGAGGTGGCACAGGTGCAAGAGTAGTCGCCGAGAAGCGAGGCGGGGCGCAGGGAGAACGACTGAGACTCGCGCACAACCTTGTTTCGGGCAGCTGTCGTTTGGCAGACCAAGAAGTATATACCTTGGCGCGGGCATTAACTATAGGTTCATTGTGGGGAAATTGTCCGTTTCGGTGATTGCTCACTGGGGTTCCCGTGTCGAGGCTGCGACAGAGCTAATCGCTGCTTCGAGAAGAAGTGTCGTTCGAAATAGAGTAGATATGGGTGACAGAAAACGTGCTAATGAAATTCGAAATTCGTAGGACGATAAAGGGGGACAGCAGGCACGAGTGGATGTGAGAATTGTGCTAATTTTTGGCTCGCGGAAGTCGGGCTTGCAGGAAGTCGAAAACGATTGCTACGAAGTATATACACGTATACGATACACACTGCTGAGTGTATCGGACTAAAGATGCGTACAGAAGCAGAGCGTGTGCTTTGCATAAAGGTTTTGTTTATGCAAACTTAAGGTCGTGGAGCCAGTAGAGATTTCGCGATAAATTGACATATAATGTCGCGAAAGTTGAGAAAACGGCCTTTCCAGTAGAGGAATGATCCTAAACAGTTGTTGCTTTAGGAGAACGTGTAGAGACTTTAAGGCGAAACTCGCCTCCAATGTTCGTATAATTGCTATCGCAAGTAAATGTAGTTAAAGAGGCCTTAGAGTGCGTAGAAAAAATACGTATGTCGTGCCAACAAGAACGAATTATCTGGATTGCACATACATGACAATTTCTACCTTTCTTGGAGATCGTTCTCTTCCCCTTCCTCATCTATACCACTGTCCTGCTGTCTCTTAACGTTACACCTATCATTCTTAGTTCGTTCGTCGTGCGACACACTTTAGCTTCCTATCAAGCTTTCTTCTTATGCTCCAACTTTCTGCCACGCCGTTAGCAACACTAGACCTAAGGGGGGCAAATACGCGAGCTCAAACATAAAACACAATAATGCAAACAGCGAGGCGAAATAACTTAGTGAAAAAAAAGAGAAGGCGGCACAGGAAGGCTGCAAACATACAACGAAAAGCTCTCGTACTTAAAAAAGAACGACAGGATGTTTACACATTTGTAACTTAAATAAATAGAAAAGACTCATCGGAAAGGGTTATTACTGGAACGGATGCGGAAGCCGACCGCCTTCTATATGCGCATACACCGCGATGGCGCGCACGCGAGACGCATGCGATGGAAACGAAGCCACAATGAGTCGCATCTCGGGCGCTTACACAATGTCTCGTCGCGAACCGCTCAATTAAAGAACAATGACGGAAGGATCAAGGGCGCGCCCGTCTGACAGCGACGGCCAATGTCGCCAGCTGGCTGATCACGCGAAGTCGCCTCTGCCGCGCCGCCATTGTTCTGTACAGCAAAGGCCACGTGCAAGCGCGTCCGAGAAGACTCCGTTAGGTGTTCTTTGCGAGGCAAAACTTCGTTCCGGATTGAAATGGCTGCAACAACATTACAAGGACGGTGAAACAGCGGTGCTGCAGCACGCTTTATTATATTGCAGGCAATAGTAGGAGCATGGCTTCGAAGATCGCCGGCGCGCCCTGCCAGTACAATCATATCAGTTGCTTGTCATATCAACATCAAACGTTGGGCTATTGTTGATAACTACTCTCCGTAACTCTATGCAGCACCCTCGCCAGAGGAGTTTTCGTAGAGCATTCGAATACGTTGATAGCTATGTCTCAAATGGTCTTGTTTAAGTAATATCGGAATGTGTTCACGTCCTCCTTTGAGCTGTCTAAACAAATTTACTTCTTGGATGTTTACCTGTAAGAACATGCTTAAATATTTTTTGCTTGTGTTTTGTTGTACATCTTGAGTAACACGCCGCCTTTGCTACTGGATGACCCCGAACACTTAACTATGCTACAGGATAGGGCACCATGTGAGTATTACGCTGGCGTACACCGGCATTCAAGGTTGCACTCGCAACTGCAGTAAAGGACGCTGTGACGTGGATCGACACGTGACGCCTGTAGGACATGCTGCATCGGGCATGATCGCACCCATGGCTGGCGGGCGCCAGTCACATGGGTGCCACATAATTTTGAGACAGAGCATAGATTCTATAGGAGAGACAAATTCACTATACCATAAACCTCTCCCCAACCCCACTAGTTGCGCCAAGCAAGAGACGCGAAAATCGTGATTCACCAGGTCACTGTTGTACTTTTATAAGGTGACTGGGCTGACTGACCGACTGTGAATTAGCAGGGAACTTTGTTGTGTGCGAACGCACCATCAGCTTATTTCACTTTCTTTTTCCCGCCGTTATCCAGCGTAGGTACACTAAGCCAGGTTCAACGTGGTCAACCACCCTGCCGGTGCTTTGATACATCTCCATTTCACTGTGTCATTCACATGCCACGAATGACGTTTGCTTATCAAGGCGTTTCCGCATTTAAATTCGTAACGAGAGTGCGAGAACGCAAAATTTAACATGTCTGTAGATAAGATGGTTTCAAGGTGCGGTGAAAGCGTCCTGGCCGAGCGTCTGAGTGAACAGCAGACGCGGTTTTCTACAAAACGTCAGCGCACGATGATCGACTGCGCTTCTGTGACCGAACTTCTTGATATCTCCATTCCTATCCGAAGCTTGGCCCGCCCGAAGCTATTTTGATGTACCGGAAGTACGAATAAATGAATGCAGTAAGAACACTCGATCTGCAGTTATTGCATGCTATGCACGAACGCGTCCTAACCAACCGGTGTGCGAGTCTTGGCGATCGAAACAGGTACGCGCGGGTTCGAGGAAGCCGTTGCACACAACTACACAGGTTCGGGCCGCAGGCAGGCGCACACAGGATGCCCCTGCGGTACAGCAGCGATGTCTTGGCAGTAGCGGCAGAGACTGCGCGCGAGTGGGCCGCGCATTGTTTCGGGCCAGGCAGCGGCGGATTGTCGACGACGCCGAGGCAAGTCGCCCCGGCCGGCGCGGCAATGCCTGTGCATCATCGGGTCGTGACGGTGCGCAGATGCTGGGAGGTTTCGGTGCGTACAAGCCTGTTTGTTTTTTTTTTGCCCCAATCGGCCAGTTTATTCTCTCGCGAGACATGCGTATGCGCGTTCGGCCCATTTGCCCATTCCATGGCCGCTCTGTTCTCCCCTTGAGACGAGGCCAAGTATTACTTAAGGCTAACTTCACTTTTTTTTGGACCACACCACAAACTGGGAAATAACAACTCTATTCTTCTTCGACGGTGTGCGTTCTCTTTGAAGGAGCAGATTTAGATAGGACAGGCTCTTTTGCAGGCGTTCTCGGGGACCGTGGCAACAGGCGAGCGAGGCAGCCGAAATAGGCTTGATCTGGCATTGTCTAGAAAGGTCTGAAAAACTGCTACTTGTCGAAGGCTTGATACTACCTAAATCGGTGTGTACAACATGGTCTATGCTCTCTCTCTCTCTCTCTCAAAGAAAAGAAAAACAAAAAAAACCTGGATGGTAATAAAGGCAATATACTAGCGACATTTCTTAAAATTTCGTGACGCGTTTGTCAGGTACCTCAGTGTTCAAATATAGTCTGCATCCAAACACGACACAGAATCGAAGGAAGTTGGAGACGAAGTGATAAAACTGCGGTCGAAGAAGGGTGGTCTGCAGGCTCTAATGTCGCGTCACTACTGCGATGGCGGTGGAGTACTGTGTGGGTGTTTTCTCGTGAAGTCTGGACCGTTCGGCAGGTACTCGCTTATGGACGTTGTCGAAAGCATACGGCACGCAGTCAGTAATCTTGACTTGACCGGTAACTCGACCACGTGGTCGGGCTTTTTTTTTTTTTCTTCCCCTTACCAATGCTCCGAAAACTATGTAGGGGCTTCACTCGGGTTCTCACACCTGAGCGGCTGAGCGAGCTGGGTATGCGATGCAAGGCTTGCTACACTGCTCGAATGTAGCGCGTGACGACCTATGAGTGGGCGGCACAATTGGAGGTTATACTGGATTGCGCAATATGGGCACTTGGTTGCACCTGCTGACCCCATTAAAACGGAGTGGCAGTGGTGGGATGTAAAAGTCGCAGATGGCAGAAGGTGTCTCGCACGAAAGCCTTCAGAAAGTAATCGAAACTCGACACTCCGTATCATTCGATGATTGTTCGTCTATCGATTGCATGGGGGCTAGTCTCTCAAGCGTAGAACGCGGACGTTTGATTTTATTAAAGGTGCTAAGCACCCACCTAAATCAACATTTCTCTTTAGCTTCCTCTTACATAGTCGTGCTTCGAATATTCAGTGTCTGCAGAGAAACGAATACAAATTAGTGAACTGGGCTTCCGCGCCAAATACAACTTGCTGCGGGAAAGCCTGCTTTAACGAATGCATTTATTGGCTACAGACAGTCTGCGGATCGCAAGTGAGCCTTATAAATGTGGGTAATATTGGTTTTATTTCACTCCTTTCTTTTATTGATTTATTTGTCTTGATACGACTTGTTTCAACGCTCAGCTACATTTTACATGTTGCCGAATCGGAAAAGAAGTGCCGAATTTGGAAAAGAAAGTGCACTACAGGAATTTCGTATACCTAAAAGGTCACAATAAAGTTACTAAAAAGGTAATATCTATTTTTATGCTGAAGTTATACGGTTATAAACCCATAGGGGCTTAACTGCTAATATCTGCTAATTATCTTACTATTCTCTCTAACGCTATCACTTTGTAATAAATTTTAAAAATCTGACAAGGAAAATACTCTTTTTAGAGTTGAATTTCTGGATGAAACAGTATTTAAGTTACTAGCTATAACCTCCTGTGAACCGACAGCAGCTGAAAAATCACGTTTCAAGTCGATTCGTGTCGTCTATGGGTATATTACGTACGTGAAATACCCTTTCTTTCTGTTTTATCCTTCGCTAATACAATTCAATGCCGAAACCAACGCTTCCCTGTGTACGGGCACATTGGCCATCTGTACTCATGTTTGTCATTGTATAAATTGGTTTCCTTTGCCTAATAACACATGTGATTACGTAACATCGTGTTGGATGGTTTGCCATGTCGACACTACGTTTCCGGATTTGCATGTTGTCCAGCGGTATTCGAAACTCAGTGCACGGTAGCTACTCGTCGTCTGTGAAGACGGACTTACCTACGTCAAATTAATTAAGCATTTCTCGAAAGCTAACAGCAAGCTGATTTTTGAGCCACTTACGCATACACTTCCTCAAAATCTGTCTCAATTCGAATCTGGGCTGCATATTTCGCGTAATCGTTTCCGAATTACCTCCCCCCCCCCAAAAAAAAAGAAGAACTACATTCAATTTATCATACAATATACAATGCGCCTCGGGAGGATAACGTAATGGTAAAGAGGGTAAAGCTTCTGTCGCGTAGCTTGCGTTACATTACTAAAAGGAAGTTGCTCATACAGAACCGTTTATGGAGCGGACGCTCGTTTAATGTGATCTCACGGTGGCATATTAGGCTCGGAACAGTTAGGCATAACATTTTGGTTTCCCCGTGGCACGGAGATGAATTTATGGCGAGTTTAACAAAGGAATTTTGCATCAGCGCTTCGCCGGCTTGTGTGCTCGATAGATTGCGTTCATATTCTTGCCGCCATTCGGGACGCGTGGTCTTTTTATGAATGACTCCTAGATGGCGCCAGCGTGCTTTACAGTAACTCTAATCCGCGCCAGTACAAGAAAACAACACGGAGTCCTTAAAAAATAAGAATAAAGAAAGAAAAGAAAACGCCTAGGCGGTAAATACCGACAAAATTATGTTCATGACATTATAAAGAGATGACAAGCAGGAAATCAGCAAATCAAGTGTGTACGACAACACGAGGGGCAGTGCTTTGTTTATCGAGGCGCACGCTGGGCTGCACGAGGAAGGAGAAGTACCCGAACCAATATATCGCTTCAGCACCATGTATTTACTGCTGAAAAAAAAATGCGGACGCAAGTGAACGCATCGTAAATGAAGGCGTAGATATCCGCCCTGCCAGAACCACATCAGACGTGCGTTTTCAGACGGTCTGTAGTCAGGCTTGCACGTAAATTACGTGTACTGTATGTACTTTATTGTACATGTACTTTATTACATGTACAATCTGTTACGTTTTCCGGTAATGTTCTAACTTAAAGGGGCCCTGAATCGCTTTTTCACGAAGTGGAGAAAATCATATTAAAGTGAAAATAGGCTACTTCAGAAATTCTTTGCCGCAAACAGTACTTCAATGCATTCAGCGGAAGCGGAGTTATTGGCAATCAGACACGGCCTCCGCTGTGCTCCCGTTCCTTCTTCAGTGTCTTGCACTGCGAAGGCTACAGCGCAGTGAGGCGTGCCCACAACGCTCCGCCTTCTAAATGTCACCGTGGCGCGCAGTTCAAATTTCATTTTTGATGTTAACGTTGGCGCCACGACTTCTGCCTTTGGTGCCTACGATGCGCGCAACATAAGCCAAACGCGGTTGTCCACAGCGAGCCGCAGTGCGCTTAGCCAGTGGACTCGTGGCGGGACCCCACGGCGGCCGCGGTATCTACGCCATGTAGCCGACCGCAGCTTGATGTCAGCTATCGGCCAATAGCAGCCCTCTAAGGGAATGACGAAATAAAGCGTCCAGAAGAGAGTGAGGACAGGGTCTCCTGTTGAAAATAGAGCGTCTCATAGAAAGGTGACTTCCCGATCCGCTTGCGAACTCTACGCATCGCGTACGACAGCAAAGCTTGGCTGAGATGTACGCAGCAGCGCATGCTCGCGGACTATGTGATTTCACCAAGCCCGAGGGGTGGTTCAGGGCCCATTTAACGATTACTTTATTTTTTACTCGGCAACGCCCGCTGTAATTAATTTGCTTTTTTCAGTTACCAATTACATGTAACCAGTTTTTTTTGCTGAAACAATCTGTAACAGGCGGCGCAGCTTTGAGCTCTTCAATTTGGCTAGAACTATCCATTGCGATGAAAACAAGTACATGGATTGCCTCTTACCTACAATAAGTGTTCTGGAGCTACGCCTCGACTGCCTAAACATGGCGGTCATGGAAATTTGCACATGTCCGACCTTTTAGCATATTTCATAATGAATTTATTTCTCTCTCTCTCTCTCTCTCTCTCTCTCTCTCTATATATATATATATATATATATATATATATATATATATATATATATATATATATATATATATATATAGGAAGCGATTTCAAGCAGCGTTCATAGACGCTAAAAGCTGTTACTGAATTACATTTCATCCCATAGTTCAGTCTATGACTTCTCTGATATATACACAGGAGCTTTTTGGCTGTTAAACGGATTTGTTTCTATCCGTTTTATGTACACGCGCCTCACATGGATCTATTTTTGCGATTGTAACACACCTATGTTGTTAGGGCTGAATTACACGCAGCTTTATATTAAATTACATTTCAGACTTGGCCGCCTTTTCAAGGAACATGGACGTTTGCTTGTGTCCGTTAGAATGAGTCGTATACGTCTAAATGGCTAACGAGTGAAGGGCACCCGGTACGGCATAGGCCTACAAATTGAAACGCCGCTTTTATATGGCTCACTATAGCGATGACCACTTCGGACGTTGATGCCAGGGAGTCCCCTACGAACAATGTTTCCGTTCTATTGCGATAGCAGTTATATAGACACTCCAGGCGCATTTTTGCCGTCGCCGTCACCGTGAGGTTCCGTATGAAGTGCACAGGTGATAAAATCGTCGCCGCGCGCCATGTGCTGATGTGCTAGGCAAAACGTGCGAGGGTGAGCCGGTGATCGTGGCTTAATCTCGCGCACGCAAGTGAGGTAAGCGGGGAGGAAGCGCGCCGTCTTTCGTCGCGCACAAGGATCCGGGAAGAGGGTAGGAAGGGCGGCCATGCGCGCCCGCCCGGGCCGCTGTATCTTGAAAGTCATCCGTGATGGGGACAGGGTCCAGCCGCGCGCTATGTTTTCGCAGCTTAGTTCGCGTTGATGCGTGACGCAGCACAAAAGTCAATTTCGCTTGCTGCTGCTGCCGCGCTTCCTCATTCCAGCGTTTTAACCTCGCATTTCCGCGGTCGTCAAGTGAGGTGCGTTCATGCTTGCTTGTGCGCACGTGACACCACGCTTGATAACTTAGTATGCCTATGTTTACAAGCTCATACGGCCGATAAAACTGCTATCCTTACTTCGTATATCTTGCTGTCCACTACCTTGCTGTCGCAATCGATGCTTCACCTTTCGGGCGAAACTGCGACTTTTTCTTTTAGATTTCCCTATTTGTAGCGTCTTTCCATAACCCCTGCAACATCTCCAGCAGTGAAGCGCTGCCCTTCTTTTCCCAGACAGCGAGCGTCGAGAGAGAGAACAGAGGGACATCTGAAGCAGCAGAAGCTTGATGTGGGCGAGTTGGTTTTGCATACTTGAAGAAAAGAGCGCTGCGAAGACTCGGACTAAAAGGGGAACATGTACGACAGACAAAGCGCCTTGTCCGGCGTACATGTCCCTGTTTTAGTTCGCGTCTTCGTAGCGCTCTTTTCTTCAAGTCAAGCAAGAGGGACATAAGAAAGGCGGGGATGTTAACCAATCAAGATTCTGGTTGGCTACCCTACGCTGGGGAAGGGAGAAGGGGAAGAGAGAGAAGGGAGCGAGAAAAGGTATAGAGACGTACACGGACTGTACTTCAGTAACCACAATCATAAGGTAGTGGTGGTGGTGGTGAGAGAGAGAGAGAGAGAGAGAAACAACTTTATTAACGCATAATGAAATGGAGCGCATTAAGCGCCTGATGGGGTGGCTCCCTCTTCACGGCTACCATATGTTTCCAGGGCCGCCTGGGCCCTGTGGATCAGTCCGAGCTGGTCTTCCAGGGCAGGGCTAGATAGCAAGATCTCCCATCGCTCGTAAGGGGTGGGGATAGTAGGGGGGTTAGTCCTGGGTATAGGTGGGAGGTGCTCTTTGGAGAAATTGCACTCTTCTATGACGTGCCATAGGGTGCCTAGCGCATTGCAGTGAAGACATGTGTTCTCATATTTTTCTAGGTATGTTGGTGGTGAGCTTTAGCAGTAAGCAGGTATATATAGCCTGGCTATATATATATATATATATATATATATATATATATATATATATATATATATATATATATATATATATATATATGTATAATATAACGATAAATATACAACCATCTCGGTGACACCCTTAAACGGGGTCCCTTAAGGTATTACATGATTATGGCATTAGATGTTTAATAAATATGATAAGCCTTCTGACACCGCGTTTTAAAGCTTAGTGAATACACGTCGTTCCTGCAAGATGCGGAGACCCTCACGTAGCGACTGACATGATCGAGATAACACTGCCTCCAGGATCGGCCCAGTTTGATGCAGTTTACTATAGGTGGTGTCCAAACCAACGTTCCGGTGAAGGCTCCCTCGGATAAGCAAACACCGATCTCGAAGACGATGCTTTTATTTACTTCGAGCGCCCGACGCCGCTGCAGGAGCCGTAAGCACGTCAGGGACGCCATGTTTCAGAGAACACCTATTGCAGCATTTTCTGCACCGGCCCACTTTACTCGGCGAGAAGCCCATCAAGTGAACGCGCCAAACACGCGGACGAAAAGCTACAAATATTTGTTTTGATAAAGGAATTACGCGCGTGAAGGCAAACATTGGTTGCAGCGAGGCGATATATGCACTGTACGTTGTAGAGAACAGAGCTAATTACTGGCACATCTATATGAGTTAATGGGCTATATGAGTTATACACTATCCGACCCATTATGTGAGTTGTGCACTGCGTGCAAAGTGTTGGAAGCTACATGGAACTGCTTAGCAAGGCAGGAGCACAGAGCTATGGGCCACGTTAAAGGGACACAAAAGCGAAACATTAGTTTTAGACTGATGAAGTAGCCTTTAAAAAACATTGTTGTCACTAATTTCGCGGTGATAGCCTGGCTATTAGAATAGAAAATGAATGTAAAAGTTTCATGTCTTGAATGTTGTGCTCAAGCACGAGCTTGAGCGCGAAATACGTCAGTGTGACGTCACGGACTTCAATGTAACGTTTTCGCATTTTGGCGTAAACGTTGGCTCAGTTGAAAGTTCCCGACACTTGCCACGTTCAGTCTTTGATCCTTGTAGAACACAATGTAGCCGATTTTTGCCGCCAAAAAATTACCTAGGCCGTATCAGACGCCGTCAAAATCCGTGACGTCTTGACAGGCTGGTGCGTGAACTTCAAGGCAGCGTCGCAACCCGTTTTTCGTTTTTACCGTCTTTTGACGATGATTATTTACTGACATCGCCTTTGAACTGGGATAGACACAAATAGTCACCAAGCCTGCTTGAGTTACTCAGGTATGCTGAAATTTTTTTTTCACTCTAGAATATTTTATATACATCTCCTTATATATATATATATATATATATATATATATATATATATATATATATATATATATATATATATATATGTATATATATATATATATATTGTCTTCCTCAAAACTTTTCTGGCGTACCATGCGCGCCATTTTGTAGTAAGGGTAGTGTTTTTGGCCTCCTGGAAGGGCGATTTATTAATACAGAAGAAATCAGTTTTCTCTTTAGTATTCCTTTAAGCAAAAGTCCACGAGGACTCGCGAAGAAAGCTTCGCTTTAATGCCGAAGTGTGTCGGCACATCAAAACAAGATGCGAACACGGTCAGAGCGGCTCGGCCAGCTGCCAAGATTTCGACAATTCGACCCGTCGAAATTCGGCTCCCTGACCGGCGCCGGGTTCTCTTCAGCTGGTTCGTTGCTACGTTTCTCGCGGAAAGCGTTGAGTGTTTGCCGCTACCTTCTCACCGCGGTTTTCTGATAACAACTGTCGCGAGCATTCCTCTCACGATGTTTGTGCAGGAATTGTGTCGCAAGAGACGAAAACAAACGAAACGCGTGACGACAACGTAGAGTACGCTGACGAGGGCGAGGAAACATGGTCCCCCCCCCCCCCCCCCCCCCCGCTCTCCTCCTCCTCCCGTTTCCTGGGTCGATCTTTATCTAACAAAATACGCCGACTTTCTGTCGAGCGCGTAGCTCATTGCATACAATCGTGAAATACGGGTCAAGGTGTGCGTCGTTTACAAATACTCGCTGAATAAAAGTGGAATGAGGAGTGGGGGGGGGGGGGGGGCAAGGAGGTGCGTGAGGGCTAGCTGCAGTTGGGAACAAACTAGGGTGTTGTGTGACGTTAAACGGGGCAGAAAAAGAAGACAGACAGAAGGAACACGCGTCACGAAGTGCACTGTACGATCAGAGTGCAGAAGGCTGCCGATATTTTGTTGCTGTTTGGTCACGCAACATATCACTTAGTTATTCCCCGTAAGTTCGTTCTGTTTTCTTATACATGAGTTGCAGTAGAAAGAACCGAGGTAGAGTACACCCCGGGCCACTCTGTTTCGCTATGTTATACATGAAAAAAAATGAAGATATGAACAAATTGAAAAACGAAATTACGATGCATCTGATAAAGATGTACGACTTTGAAAGGGAGAGTTCACTTGACGTCTGTTCATGCCGCTAACCGGATCGATATACGTGCTATACGATTATTGCTCTCCCGTTCTTATCCGTCAGCGTGCGGCGTTAACGTTATTTATGGCTCTGTTCGCAATAAATCCAATCTGTTGTTAGCCAGCGCGCTTTGTAGTTTGCGTTCCTTCTGTTGGTATTCGCTTTCTGCGCGTGTGCTGCCACAACCCATGTTGAACCGACAGGGCTAGAGTTGCCCACTTTGGCAATGTGGGGGGCGACGAAACGTTTGAACGGCGCGCATCTAGAGAGCAAAGGATTTGGGCACGGCCGTAATCGTATCACTCCTTGCGGAATACCAGACTACGTCAGAGATGCACGTGACGCCGCCGTGCTCGTGGCTCCACCTTGTGATGCTTACGTCAACTTGACAACCACACGAAGGCAACGGACGATGGAGCCAGGAGAAACGTAGGGGAAAATTACTTATGCTTTGTAGTGAAATGCAGAAATGATATCGTAAATGGAGCAGAAAGTAAACGAAAAAATAAGAAAGATCAACTTGTTTCTTGCGGATACGGCCCCCACCAACGGCAAGTTTTTTTTCATTCGCCTTCTTTTCCATTTACCTTATCATTTATACGTTTTACTTCAACAGCAAGTAATTTCCCCCGCTTTACCTGGCTTCATTGTCCGCTGGCTTCGTGTGGTTGTGTCCAACAAAGTATCAAGCACTTCAGTTCCCTTATGCTCGTTCATTAGGTCGACTAAAGCCCACGGAACTGTATCTGCAGGAATCACGTTCTACCCATCATCGTACTCATCATCATCATCTATGTCCTCCATGGAGGAAAGAATATAGTAGGAGGGAGCGTCACGTGACAGCCTTGAAGCTTAGTCATACAAATATATAGGAGATAGGCAAAGGGTAGATTCTAGTCGGCTCGCTTTGGTTGCATCCACTGCGGGGGCGGGAGGCGGTAGGTGTTCGGAATGGGCGCACGTGGTAGGAGGCACGACGAAAATGCGCACGCCGAGCTTATAGTGAAAGTTCAAGCGTGTGACGCAGTCGAGTCTGTGTTATGTCATTCAGGTAACGCACCGAACCACCACGCGCTACGTAGACGCGGCTCGACGCTTAAGCAGCAGACAGGCGCCAAGGCTGTAGTGAATGAAGGCGTCGGGTAACCGGCACTGAGCCGAACCCGATAACCACTTCGAGGACGACTGGTCGCGTTTCGGGGTGGTTTCAGGGAAACGAGGAAACCTTTCGCCTTGAAAATGCGCGTTGGCCACCGAGCTACCCTTCCGACGGTGATTTGCCGTATTCGGGGACGTCTTCTTCAAAACTATGGCGCTTTTCGCCCCGGCAAACATGCGCAGGCGATCAGGCGGGGGTCCAGGATTCGCAGCGACTGCTTTCTCTTGGAAAACAAAAAATCGTCCCTTCTTGTGACCAAGGATGGACTGGCGAGCCGGGGACCCGGAACATATTTACGGACGTGCCGGTCCATTGTTAAGGCAGACGGTCGTAGTTGACGCCTTCGTTCCGCCTAAAGTCTTCGGCTTCTCAGCAGAGGCGAGAAGTGAACTGGTGCGTTTAACAGCGTAGCGACGGCGGACCGCACAATCTTACAAAATAGTGCGCGTAAATCTGAAGGGAAGGCGACGACCTCGGCGTTTATATTGTAGACTGAAGCCATTTGCTTCTCTCACAACGAAAGACG